>NW_016909285.1:649712-701151 GCF_001483705.2 Eufriesea mexicana | reverse complement strand
CTGGAGTCATTTGTCGGTTTATTTTCGGAAGTGAAATATTATAATTTTCTACATTGTGAGAGGTTGGTTGGATGGTTATTAAATAAACTAATAATAATTTTTTTTCCAAGTATTAATTATTGTTTTCTTTTTTTAGATTTTAATCACTTTTTTTCAAGTCTTAATTATTTTCTCCTTTTCCAAATTTTAATTATTTGTCTTCTTTCTGGTTTTAATTTTTTTTCTTTTTACAAGTTTTAATTATTATTTGTTCTTCTAGGTTCTAATATTTTTTCTTTTTCATGGGTTTTAATTATTTATGTTCTTTCAGGATTTAATTATTTTTCTTCTTCCAGGTTTTAATTGTTTCCTATTTTCTCAGGTTTCAATTATTTTTCTATTTTCAGAGTTTATTTTTTCGTTTCTTTTGATTCTTATTTAACAATTAGAATATTTCAGATAATATTCTAACGTTTTGGTGTTGGTTTATTTATATCTCATTGTTGTGATGCTTATGTCTCATTATTGGGTTGTTCCATTTAGTTAATCTTTGTCGTTTATATTCTTTTCGCTTTCATTTCTTTATTCAAAATTTTATTATTTATAGAAAATATCGTTGGACGACGCGAGATGCCTGCGTTGAGTTCCAAGTGGGTGTAAGATAGGATAGTAGTTCTAAAATACAATGGTTAACCATCAAACTTGGAGCGAATATATACATTTTCCATTCTTTATTTCTTACTCTCCTCGTTTTTTACATAGAACATATTTGTTCTCGCGATCATCGCTGATTCGTCGACCACGTTCGTTCGCGAATAAGTCGTGGCGAGGTCGGCGACGACTTAGGTGGGCTAGGATCGATAGGAAGGATGCTGGGCCATGAAGTTGTCTCGTACACGAGAATCCATAGCATAGGCTAGTCGGTCTTTCCAGTAATCGCGAACAAAATATGTAAAACGATAAGTTACGTAAAATGTATCAATTCGTGATACGATTTTCCACGCATCGAATTACATTAGTAAAATACAACTCAAATTTTTCCGAGTAATTAACTAAACGCGTATCAAAATTCATAATTAATTAATTTATTTGGCACACTCGTTTCTTCGTTCCACACAATACTCTAGAAGACAATTAAAAATACCTGCAATTAACATTTCGACGAACGATTCACTGTAAAATAATTTCGTCGAAATGTCAAAGCATGGCTACTGCAGAACATTACGTCTCTAAACATTAATTACAACAATACAAATGGTAACTATCTCCAAAAGCGTCTCTATTAAACTACTCACCGGACGTGATAAGATTGACCAGAGGAACTAAGAGAAATCATTCGTTTCCGTATAAAATTCCAACAGAGTACCATATAAAGTACCATAATTAACAAGTATGTCAGCAAAAATCAGACCACGTTCCTGTCCGAACCACGCCAGGTACCATTATTAACCTAACCACCAAGCTAGCCGTTATTATGCCTGAACTAAATCATCGTTCCATCGTTAAAAATACTGAAGTTTCTTTTACTAACTTATTTGCAAATGTGTTTGCTAATGATTATGCCTGAACTAAATCATCGTTCCATCGTTAAAAATACTGAAGTTTCTTTTACTAACTTATTTTGCAAATGTGCTTGCTAATGGGCAAAAGATATCGGCGAACTTGCAATTGGTGTTAGGAGTACCATCGACCTGAGACAAGCTTGAGAACCTTTACGACTCTGGGAAGAGGTCGTCGTAGGTGAACTGCGTAAGAATGCTGTTTGCGATATTAGTGAACTTTTTCGAGATGCCTTTCTCGATGCCCGGTTTTATTTCATTTTCGAAAGCGACGAAGTTGGCGTTGATAGCCGAGTTGACAGCTTCGCCGAGGACCTGGTCGCCATTGAAGAGATTATGCAGATTCAGTTTACCAGATCCGACGGAGACCGTGGTCTTCAGCTCGACCAGCTTCAGGTAAGTTTGGCCATCGTCGCCTTGACTCTTTTCAAATTGGAACTTTACTATTCCCTTGCAGTCGTTCAAGGTGCATTCCATGGGACCATTTCCTTGAATTCGGAGGAGCACTTTGCCATCCACGTCGTAATGGCTTGTCAACTGGAGACTTGGCAGCTCCAGGTTTAGTGCAAATTTCAGGGTCGACAAATTGGCTCTGTGGAGATTTAAGCGGAGTTAAGAGTCCTCTCGTAAAATTTTAATTAAATTATATCTCGATGGCAATTAGTCTAATTGAATATTAAATACTCTAATTACCAGTTCCTCTCTGTTAAATATACTTTTGATGAACATTATTTTTAAATATTATATATTCTTCACGAGTATTTCCCTCTGTATTTTTTCTAAATATATCTTTCATGAGTATTTTCAACGAATGCTACTTCTGAAAAGTTTTTCAATGACATAATATTTCAATTTCTAGTCTGTTTGCTCAATTTAATTTTAAATTCATGTGGGATTGGAATAAGTACGGCCCTGAAAGAATTCCAAGTGTGTTTGGGCTTAGGATAGAAGTGACCGCGTGCAAGCGAATTAACTGTAAAGGATGTTTATGGTAGGGTCGAGCGAAAGTTTAGGGATGCGTCCAGAGTGATTGAAGTACCTGGCCCACGGAGGTTTCGTGGGAAAGGGGCATGTTTGGAAAGGAAAGCCTGGGCATGAATGCTTTAAATAAGGATGCAAGGGCGCAGGCAGCTCCAGTCTACACAGTCGTCAGTCATGAACAGTCTACAGTCCTTCACGGTCTTCAAGAGTCTTTAGGAAATTGCTAATAGCGTGTCAGTATGTGAATAAGAAGTCAAAGCCGAACGTGCCCATAGCGAATCCCTCTTGTTTCATAGCCGTCAGTCTACGTATAAGCTTATTGTATTTTATTAAGAAGTAAACAACACTACTTTAGGCAATCCACCCAAACCGATCCCTACATTCATATATCTGAGATTAATTAATTTCGACTTTTTTAAATTATTTTTCGACTATTTTGCATTTTTTTTTCTTTTTTTCTCTTTTCCTAAGAACAGTTTGAAACGGTAGGAACAAGCAACAATGAAAGATCGCATGATCCATACGCCATTGTCATTCATCGTTTCCGTTCCACCGTATGGTTTCCATAGGTTCTGACACTTCTTGCGATTCGCGTGTCACGTTTACCATACAAATTATTTCCATCTAGAACCACCGGAGTTCGTGTCACGGCCAATACTAATCGCACTCGCGGAATACAAAACGACAGAACTGTTCGTTCATCGTCGTTCTTTTATTTATTTATGACTCACTTACTTAAGAATCAATTATTACCGACATATAAGCGACGTTCCATCAGATCTCTGAATGATCAGGTTATTAAGAAATGAATCTGTGCGAGATTTATGCGACTCAATTTATTTTTAACAAAATTACGTTCGACGACGAATGGCAAAGAATTATAAATCGAGGAGAAAATAAGGAAAGAAAATAGAGAAAAGAAAGAAACAAAATGAAGACGAATTTTAGAAATCTAGAAAAAGAGAGAAAATAACGAAACGTTGTGAAGATAAAGAAAGAAGAACGAAATTTTGAAAATTTTTTAATTAAAGACAAGACGAGGGAAATAAAAATTATTAGAAAGAGTAGGAAGTGTGAAAATATACCTGAATACTTAGAAATTGTTCGACTTTCGATATATTCTTGATATGCGATAATTTTACGTACGTTCACTGTCAGGTAAATTGATTTTTCATATCTTTGTAACGAAATAAATTAGGCGAAACGATGCTAATCGCAAGAAGTATGATCACTGTCCTAAAAAGTGTATTTCTCTCGAAAATTCGGAGTTAATTCGATTCTCCTTGGGTTCGATTTCACTTTCATGAACATGCTTGACCACTACTAGATATTTTCATTTCCGAATGTCGTTTCAAGGCAGGTCGTTCATCGCTGCGCACGTGTCATTATCCGTTGAATTTGACATAATGACAGACCCAGCTTTGTTTTACGAGACTTGTGACGCAACCTTCCATAATATTCGCTGAAACTCGTCTCAGAGCCGAATAATTGCGCTAAAGTGACAGCTGGCAAATTTAATTTTGTCAATTTTGCCAGTTTCTTAACTAAATTACCTTTCCGAAATCTAAGTAGACAATTTGATGTAAACGCTATATTAAATTCTATAAAATTCTAATTTAATTCTATAAAAATAGTAAAGGGCTCGATGTTCAATTTACCATGGAATAAAAATGTCGAACCGTGAAATTAAATTTGAATATTTATATATATTAGCCGAGAAATTCGTTCCACGATATTTTATGAATTTTCAATTCTGTCAAATTTCAGTCTATTTTCGAATTTTTTATACTAATTCGGCTACTCACTTCAGATTTATTATTTTGAAATTGCTGGCGTTATGAATGGTGACGTTTTTCAGCACCAGTTTGATATCACCAGCCGAGGCTGCCAACTCGTCAAGTACCAATGGCTCCAAACTTGGTATTTTATATTCTGGAATTCCTTTCTTCAAGTACGGTTGCAAATCCTCCACACTGTTCTTCATACAGTTGCCCAGGTCAGGGGTATCCCTCTTGCAAGTGTGGATGAACTCGGCTGCATGAAGAATTTTAAAAAAATTTAATTATTAATCGATCGAAAAATAAAATCGTGTTACCGTAGAAAAATGAAAAATTACATTTCAATCTCAGAATTCTAATTAATTTGAATTTACAGTAATGAATTATTTTTAGTCTCGATATTTCAATTAATTTGAAATTGTCTAATCGTATTTAGTTTTAAAATTCTGATTAAATCGAATTTATTGTAACGAATTATTTTATAGATCAGAGCTCTGATTAATTTAAAATTATTATTATTTTGTGAAGGAATGTATAGTGATGCTGATACTTGTACACTAAAATACCAAACTTTTGTATTCGATAATTTGAAATGATCAATAACAACTTTCAAAGAAATATTTTATAAATTGAAGATTAAGGTACACCACTTTGACTTTAATATAGAAGAAAGCAAATGCAAAAGATCGATTAGTCTCTGCAGTATCTGGAATTTTTCGGATCGAAACGTATTTTGAAGGTGTATGCATTGTTAAATCCGTTGCTCGGTGAATAATGAAGTTGTACTATAGAGATTGAAGTTCAAGTGATTTTCCATCGGTCAATAAAAAATAAAAAATTCATCCGGAAGCTATATGTAAATCAAATGTTTATCGAATGTTGAACATCACTCACTACAGATATCATTAATCAGTCGATATTATTCAAATGCTTTTGCATATATAACAATTGCTTCTCCTGGAGTACATACTCGAAATCTTACGTTTCCTTAGTTCCAGAGAAGCAAGACAAAGATGCAAATTAATACAAATAGTCAGAATCATAAATGTAAGAAAATTGTGAATATAATTAAATTTTAAAGTATCTACTTATATTCAAGCATTGGAACTTTCAAATACACTAGCACTATTTTTCACTTCTTTATATTAAACTATCCACTCTAACTTTTCAATAAAATTATAATAAAATTATAATAAAATTTAGAAATACAAAAATAACAGGTTATCTGCGATAAATTCATTATTATCTCGTACAAAGCAGACGGTACCACAAGAAACAAGAAACTTGTACACACACGTCGATAAACTGCTCTGATGCTGTACACAATTCTAGCAATTATAAATTATAAAATTGTATCAAACCCTCGTTCAATTAAATTACTCTTCATCAGAAATAACCAATTATTTGCATAGACACAAATATTATTATTAATTATTATAAATCTTCGTTCAAGACACTTTCAATCTTCAATTTTCTGTAAAATACAGAACCCAAAAAGTACCAACAACTTAAACTCGATTACCTCTATCTCCAAAGTATCCCCAAGCCTGGCTTAAATTTCCCTAAACTCGCACAAACACGAATCTAAATCGTAAGATCCAGCTGTAAACCACAGACCTGACGTGACACCAAGATCCACTCTCGAATCGAAATGACAAAACGAAATGAAACGAAACGCGTGTCGATGGAAAATTGCAACAATTGCAGAATTCAGAAGTGTCACTTACGTAATTGGCGCGCGAAAGCAGCGCCAAAAGTCGCCACGACCAATCCTAGCACCACGATAATCTTCATCCTCTTCTTCCTCTCGGACGTCGATCTTCAGCGACTGGACCTGATCGAGGTACGTCGATCGTGAAGTGTACTGAGATTCTCGGACAGAGACGACTAGTGGAGCAGGGTTGTTTCGTCACCCACGAATGATCAGATGGCCGGTCTAGAAGTGAATAGAGTGGAGGACAGCCCCAAGTCCTTATAGTTCCATCTTTCTCCCCTCTCTGACTGATTCTGTGCCGTTGTTCGCTGATGATACGTGCTCCAGAGCATCCAGATCAACGTGATGGAATCACGAATTCTGAGCACGTGACTTTGTCAGAACGTGTGTCTTCGTATATGTGCATAATTACTCCTACACGCGTTTGTATGCGTTCGAAGACAGCTCGAGTGGGAAAAAGATCTGCCTGAATTTTGCAGAGGCCCGTAAGATTGAGCAAAAGTGTGTAAACGATTTTAATTTTTTATCCTCTGATTTCGGAATGTCACGGTGTGCAAAGAGAACTGGAAGATTTGATGGTGTGCGATGGTTTGATTGAATTTGGATTTAATTGTAGTGGGTGGTGAGGTGGTTTGGAATAAGATTTATTTTCTGGGGAACTTGAGAATTGAATTTTCGAAATTTTGAAAGAAAATTGAAAGATTCTTTAATAATTTCTGCATTTGTTATGGTGCTTTTGTATTTACTTCGATCTGGTAGTTTGGGAAATATTTGAGAATCTAAGGGGTGAGTTATAGAGATTTGTATTACTGTAGATGTCAAAAGAAAATTAGAATTTTGTTTTCAGAGATCTTCTGTTAATCTTCGGATTTGTTTCAATATTTTCCAAATTATGTTTCGCAATTTTCTAGTATTTGATAATGATTGTACTGTATAATATACTCTGACTAATAATCTGATTATATAATTACTGGTGTATTACATAACACGTGATCGACAATATACTGCACTCTGCAACATTTTCTGAGACCTGATAATAATAACAATACTATTTCATCCCTTCTGCTTTGAATTTCCAACTTGATTTTTAACAACCCTAAGTCTCTTCCTGGTGAAAATATCGTTTACTTTACCCAACAAATTTTCTCTTGATTTTTCTTCCTCTGAGTATCGGTGTGTCGTCATATACCCGTTATTAACTTCCAGAATTAATCTATTATGCATTGGAAAATCAAGGCAAGGCGTCAATAGAATGACTGGTTTCCGAGGAAGCCAACAGGATCCGAGAAAACGACAGGAGTTTCCTTCAGTGGGAAATCGTAAGCATTCACACTCAGTGTCAGTGCTCGAGTCGAAAGGAAGGAAAATGGCTGTTTATTCCGCAGTAGATCGTTGATGAGCAGAAAAAGATCATTGATAGGTTGGACAAATAGTTTGTTAAACATCGTGCAACACTTAAATATCCATTAAACATTAACATCCTACGATTTCATTTTTTATTTCAATTAATTCTATGCGCTTCTATGCTAAATCCTCCACTAAATTGCTATCGATCTCGGCGCCATGTTGATCAACGATTGCGTACTTTTATCTCGCGTCTCCTTAATTTCTGTCATTTCCAATTTCATTTTACACCCTAAATTATTATTATTCGATGTTTAATATTTATTTCGGTAGATTTTATTGCCACATCGTTGATATTTAATACTTTATACGAATATCTAAGCAATTCTGTCTTTTTCAACCGGTCCATTGGCAATAATTATTTGAAGGATAATTAGGTACTCCCATTTCATACTCCTCGCGTCGTGCATTTCTTGAAATTCCATTTTCTATTTTATTTTCTCGCCGGTATACCAATGTATTCAGATTTTATTATCAGCGACAAAAAGATCTGCTTGTAACGATTAGTTATTCACACAAATTACTGCAATTAACTCGATATCTTGAAAATTGCCTTCACTCCAAAGTACGGTTACCACAGTACAAGGTCAATATCGAATATTTCAGAAGTCACAGATTTATCCCGAGGAAAAACTATAATCGGTTAGAATTCGTTTCTCACGATTAACTCCGTTAAAGTGTTAACGAATTCCCTCTGCGGGAATGAAAATAAAAACGAAGAGAAGTATTCCTTCAAGGACGGAAATAAATACGAAGCGACGAAAGGACCGTTAATTGGTAAAACAGGAAGGAACACCGTAATCGAGGCAACTTTTGGACGATATTTACGTACACGTGGTGTGAACGTACTCCTGAGCATGCTCCCGGGCAAGTTCAAGCGCGTGACTTGTCATGGCAGAAATGGCACCTTGACCCTGTCCTTCGGCGAGTCGAACATCATGGTCCGCGGGTTGACTTTTCGCTCGTTCGCGTGATTTTCTTGGAAAACAGGCATAAACGAGCGAGTTCGTGATCGGTAAAGAGATGATACGTAGTTGGAATATTAGATGGAAGAGGCCTCTTCGTGGTTTCCATCGCGTACGCCATATTGAAACGCGCCGTAGCGGTCGTTTGGCCATTTTGGTTCCTCGAGACCTTATCTGCTCGGAGAAATCGTCGTTCTGGAGTGTGGAAGTGGAAATGACTGTTTGTATTTGACGTTGGAATGCCTTTGACGTTGCTTGCCAGTGACTTACGAAGGTTTGGTTCAGGAAATGGCACCTCCACATTCAGATTTAATTCGTTGGAAATTTTAAATTATACCTTGGGTTTCAGGAAGCTACTCGAGGTGATTTTAATTTGGAGATAAGCGAATTTCTTGTTGTTTACGGGGAAATATATCTCTTTACATGTTTCTTTATATTTGTATTTGCAATTGTATGTTTGCTCGAATTTTTATTCGAGGGTTCATCATTTGCTTCTTCTTTATTAATTTGTAATTGTAAAAGAAAATTATTTGTATGTTATAGATAATATCGTAATTAAAAATTCATTTGACATTAGAACAATGTTTGTTCGTGTTTGTTTATATTTGCTCGAATTTATTTCCTCGATATATAGTTAAAAATTAATTTGATATTAGAAACAAAATGGTCTTGTGGATTTTAGTGGAAGAAGATGAGGCAGATACTTAAGTATTTGTTTTACGTAACACGAACAATTATCACATTTAAAAAGGTCAGAATTGAATATGAAATCGTGTAACTTGTAGAATAAAATATAAAAACCCTGAAGAATTCAGTGGAATAAACGAAATTGACAGATACATAAGTCTTCCTCGAAATTCCTTGAGGACGTTATAAGAAAATCTTGGCAAAATTCAGCTGCGTTACTTCGAAATTCGATAATCCGATTTTAAATAATTATTTCATCCTGATGAAAAGGTGTTGGAAAAATTTAAATCGCGAAATCGATGCAGTGGAATCGCGAATTATAATTAATTACGAGGTGTCAACTAAAATGCCAACCCTTCATTAATATCGGTTGAAAATTATTTATCACGGAAACTTGCAAATAAAAATTCTGTAATATCGATAATCGATGTGCCAATCTCATAAGAATAACTATTAAACTGTCGGAAATGACATTCTTAAATAATGGAAATTTCTTGAATATACCTCGTTCAAAAATAGCAAAATGTCATGAAAATGTCAATATTCGTATAAATGTAATTAGCTCGAAACAAATTAAGTCCCAATCCTTGGCCTTAAATTATCAACTTTGAAAAAGAAGCTTCGTGTCTTCTATATATATGTACACAAAAAGAAAAGGAATCAAAATGGACGAAGTCATCATCGAACACGTTGCATCATAATAGACATAACGTTTCCGTCATCTTCGATTTCGTTCGTGTTACTTGGCCATTATTTCCGTAAATGAATGAAAACGAAACGTGAATGTGTTTTATGGTAATTATCGAGATGTATTATAGAATTGTCATCTTTCGAGGCAAAAACGTTGTTCGAGTAAAGCCAGGACAAAAATGCAAATTCAAGGAATACCAGTACCCTTATCTACGAGTTTCGAAGCATGAATTATTGAACATGTTTTTATAAAGATTGTCCGGGAATGTTATTTACATTTTTCGCGTGTATTTCATACCGATATTTCATACATTGAAATATATTTTACAGATACTATATCTTTGCAAAGAAAAAAGGAACGAATGGTGTCATGTTTAAAAATGTATCGCATGACCATTCATTATTAAAATTACGATAATTGACAACATATTCTCGAGAAATATGATGTACGAAATGATCTTCGTGAAAGATTATTATATTGTTTTATTTATTATTATTTAAATTTTATTTATTAAATATGTTTCAAATATCTAAAATTCGAATGTAGTTTTAACGTGTCCTTTAACTTAGATGTATTCCAATATATTTAAAGAATTTGAAATTATAATATAATTAAATTATATATATTATTATATAAAATAATATAAAATATAAATTATATTAAATATAAAATATAAATTGTATTAAATATAAAATATGAAATATAAAATAATATATGTTGTATATTATATTTTATAGTTCGTATAGATATATTATGAAAAAGTATAAGATTATTATTGTGTAAGATATAATTAAAATAATAGACTGCGATATTTATTTGGCGATATTTAGGTGTCCTAACAGGTATTTTGGTTAATTGGAAAGCGAGTCAGGTATGATATTCCTATTGTTTACGCGGTTAGAGCGAAATCAAAATCTTAAATCTCGACTTTTCTTTTGGATAAGACTGGAATAACAAACATCACGTGTCATTTCAGCTATAAATAATATCTGTGTTTCCTTAAAGTATTCTTGGACCACAAAATTTTCTGTAGGTTTCGTAAAAGAACGTATGATAATTTTCGCTGCATTGCAATTTGTTGCCGATTTCTTACAATTCCAACTTCAACGCAACACAATTTTTACATTATAAACCTAGTACTACATCCATATCTGTCACTTTTTAAATTTTTGTTACACCCTTTATAATTTTTACCCCATTTATTTACTTCACCCCTTCAAAAATCGACAAATATATATAAATTGCATATCGCTTTCTATAATTTTATAATTTTTACATTATTTCTATTTTTTAAAATTCGTCAAAGGTGTAATACACAATAATTCGCAACCTTTGCTTTCTTCACGTTTTCCTACATTTTTGCGATTTTTGTCATTCCCAAATACCTTCTTAGTATTATCGGGAAATTATAAAATCATTATCTTTGAAAATAATTTGTCTCACTTTTGCAAACTGATATAAGTATAAATTCGAATACCAATAGAAATGACACAGTTTTTGTGTTAAATATAAAATTTTTAGCGAGAAAAAAGATATCGAGGAATATCGGAAAAAGAATCGACGTGATGACTAATAAAACTGAATTTTCCCCAAGTAATCGGATGATCTGATTCAAAGTTCGTGATCCGCGATTTCACGTGCTTGATGCAATATTAATCGGATTATGTGGTCATATCGGTGACTTGATTAATTTCCTCCACCTGTCATCTGAAGCATTGCGACGGGCATACATAATCATCTCGACGAAAATCTCCGGAAGTCTCAGCGTTTGCAAACGACGAAATAATTAATTATTCTTCTCTTTATTTTTTTCCATTTCGTATGTTTTCCGCGAATTCTGGGATTAAGCGTCACGAAACACGTTCGTTGAAATTGATAAATTGCTGGATGACGGGCAAATTCGCATCTAACGAGTAGTTTCGTGTGTCCCATTTGAAGAATTTATGGAATTTTGCGGAGTTTTAATGTATCAGGTGTCGTGGCAATTGTAATTCATTTGCAGTATAAATCGGATTAAATTTATGCGAAGAACCTATGGGTATTCTGTAGCTTATGTAAGTATCATTAATTACAATGATAAATGTAATCCGATTATGTATTATCCTGAATTACGTTATCATATAATTGATACAAATGTTATTAACGTGTTGGTTGTAATAATAGTATTACTAATTACGTTACAATTAATAAATATATTATTACAATTAACATAACAAATATTAATGTAATTATTATAACTAAAATTATTGAAATATTAATTATATTAATTATATATCAATTGTGGTAATATAAGGTTACTACATAATTAATACAAATGTTACTAAGATATTGGTTGTAATAATAGTATTATTAATTACGTTATAATTAATAAATATATTATTATAATTATTGTAACCAATATTTATATAATTATTATAATTAACATTATTGAAATAATTAAATGAATTATAGGTTCGAAGAATACCCTAATATCACGCAAATTGAAGTAATACAAAATTTCAATTGATAACGAGATTTCTAGAATTTAAATCCAGCAATGGTACAATGCAAATCAAATTTCGTGTGATGTCGTAGATGATTAATGGTTTCTTTTCAATCTTGTTTCAATAATCTTATCCACTGACGGAGATTTCAAACGTGCGTACGTTCCAAATACGTTAAAATACACGTACATTGAATAATTCATAACTCACTCGAAGATTTTCCTTCGTGGAAATTTATTTTAATACCTGATCCTTGCCTTCGCGATATGCAATTCTTTTCATACCTCATTTTCGAATGTTCCTCATAATTCCTGACATTTGCTTCTAAAGCTTTGTCGTGTTTAAACTTGTCCCTAGTAAAATACCTAATTTAATTCATAAATTATTATTTATACTTACAATCTAACTATATTTATAATCTGTGTGTTATAATTTTACTTCGAAACACGAATGATTTAATTCGACGATTAAAGTAATAATTCCATTCGCTAAATTTCTCATACTTTTCGATCATGGTGCCTTCGAAATAAATTAAGCGTCACTCCGTAATATTCGATATGAGTGAAGGAATTAATTTTTATTTTAATACAACAATGGTAGCGGAATAAATAAATATCCAGTTTTCGTGCGAAACACGTGGAAATGTATAAAACGAATGACATGTGACATAAAGCGTATAAAAATATATCGTATATAATATAAAGCATAATATAAACTGAAAAGTGAAAACAGAGAAAGCGATTGTCGATGAACACAGATTTTCTGGGGCTATAAGGATATTGAACAACACCGGCTTCCTTCGTTTTCATCCTTCAATTAGTCATAATAGTGCAATCGATGGATATATGAGTACACAACTTAACGTAAACATCGCAATTAAACCATAACGAATAAAAATTTTAACGCTGGAACTACTGAAATTTTCATAATCACAATTTAGAGTAATTACCAAATAATTATAGTAATTACCAAATATATATATAAGATATAATATTAAATTCGACATATATAATAAATAGTAAACTTATTTGTTATTAATTATTATATCATTTCTGTATATAGTATTAGCTTCATTATTCTATAATTTTAATATATAGCAACTTATTGCAATAAAATAAATATACTGCTGCACACAAATAACGATAATTAAAGAACGATGAAAATAAATAGGTGCCTATATTACGTCTCTGTCTGGATAAAAATCAAAATAAATTTCGTCCTCAATTTCATCTGCATATTTTCAACAACTGCAAGGATAAAAGGTCCGAAACCAGTTATTTCAATTTCATCGAGTAGTTCCAGTGTTAAAACACATGCTTAATTCAATTTTCACACACACGCACAGAACATACACACACACACAAAAATGTCTACAACATTTCATACTCTTAACACGAGTAAACAAACAAATAAATGACATAAATAATACCAAAGTAAACTTATGGCGTTAAAATACTTCAGGATCGTGCTGATTCCAGTGGAATAAGAAATTAAATATGAATTTTAAGTAACACGAGAAGTAACGCAAAATTTCCTCGTTTGATAAAATTTTTCGGTGAAATTGGTTAAGTTTGTTGTCGTTTCGTGTTTTGTATTCGAAAATCTCGTCGTGGTTTCATCGAACACGAGCGAGTATTTGGTCATCCTTCGTTGTTAACCGAGCTCCACGGACAAGACGCCATTTTGGTTCGCTTAGTCCATGATCCATGCATCGTATGGTACCTGAGCAAAGATCTTTTCGACGAATGTCGTCATTACTTGGACTAACTTCCTTCTCAAATCCGGTTTCATCTCTTTTAGCAATTCTTGGCTGTTAGTATTAATGAAGAGATTCAATGCGGCTACTGAAATAATTTGAAAAGAAAAAGTGTCATTAAACTCGATCGATCATCGATTATGGTCATTTGGAAACGATTTTTATGATGATTCTGACGAGATTTTACGTAAGCTTCGGTACATTTATTATTTCTCTGATTTCTCTGAATTTTTCAAAAGGTTTCCCGGACTATCGATCAAATTGTATATTGCAATCTCACAGGAGATTCATTTTTCATGAAAGAACCAAATTGACTACTCGAGCAACGATTTGATTAATTGAAATTATTATTTATGAAATTCTGAATTTTTTTATACACATTCCATGATGCCATAATTTAAATTATGCTTCAAATATAAGAAAAAATAGGATATGATTTACATTGCACATTTTTGGATTTAATGAATTAAGGATTCAGGAAATTAAATTTTTTTAATTTTATATTACCATGATTTCTATTTATACGATGTAATATTTAAATTAGAGGTTTTTTCATTTTTAATCCTTTGAAAATTTGATTTCAAGTAATTGAATTTGATGTGATAATTTGATCTATTTTAATTTAATTATTTATAAGAAAATTTCCAAGTTTGTTGTTTCGATTAATATTTTAAATTAACTTACGAATTATGGCGTTGCTGTCGCGGACATTTTCGACGCCCATCTTGATATTCTGCACGCTGAAGTCCATCTTGAGTTGCTGCAGCCTCAAATAACGTCGTCCTTGAACTATGAATGGCTTCGCCCTGATGAACACCTTTGCCTTGACACCCTCTGCAAATATGGAGAAGATTAATTTCTTAGATTTGCGCGAATAATAAATTTCCTCTTCAATCTTTCAAATTTTCCATAAATTTCTGTTTCCAATTTTTCACTAACCAAAAGCTTGATTCTATAAGACAGGTGTCGATTTATTAAAAATTCTTTCGATTTCTGGAACGAGCTGTAAAACATGATGCGTGAGATTAAGCTATGTTTGCAAAGAGCAAGGTGCAGTTGCACAGAACTGGTTGCATTCTGCAAGGCGAATGCATTAGAGGTCAATGGTACCATTCGCATGAAAATAAATGCAGTGCCTCTCACGACGCGAAGGTATTAAGGCTGTTTATTTATTAAGGCTGGTCCTAAAATCTTCAATCTTTTGTTAATTACAGAGAAATTATATTTTTTAATACATTGAATAAAAAGAAAATTAAAAACATAAATTCCTTTCTAATTTATCAGATATACTTGATTATTTCTTAATCTGGAAAATATTTAAGCATAATTTTCAACAGAGAAATTTGTAACAATTTTTGTATATAAAATTATCGTTATTAAAATTCTTGTTTCAATAATTTTCTTAATGAATCTATTCTTTAATCTAATTTATCAAAGCTACTCATTACTGTTCGATCTTGAGGTATTTAGAAATACTTTTGTATATAAAATTATTATTAATTAGATATTATGTTATTTCCTAATGCAAAATTATTATTTCGATAATTTTCTTACTGAATCTGTTTCTTCAACTTAATTTATTGAAACTACTAATTATTGTTCGATCTCAAAGTATTCAAAAATAATTTTCAATATAAAATTAATTCTAATTGAGTACTATATTATTCATTAATACAAAATTATTGTTATTGAAATTCTTGTTTCGATGATTTTCATACAGATTCTTCTGTTTTTAATTTAATTTATTAAAGCTACTTAATCTCTGTTCGATCTCAAAGTATTCGAGGTTAACTTTCACAGAAAAAGTTTATAATAATTTGTAAAAGTTTGTACAATGTAAAAGTTCAATGTAAATATGTAGATCTCGTTTGAAAATTGCTGACACCATAATCAGACAATGAATCTTACGATTGTTGGAGCCACAAAACGAAACATAAAAGTGAGCTGGGAGACAAATTTGCATTGCGTCGGCGGTGAAAGTTTACGCTCTTGACTTTTACCTTTTCACTGAGTCCGCGGTATTCTATCACACTCGCTCCTCTATCTCGCGAATTATAATTGCACGCCATTGCAAGCTGTTAAAACCCGCAGCATTCTAATCGATGTTTTATCTCAAGAATAATCCAGTTGAACACCAACCACGTTTCACTCCAAGCATTCCACGGTTTAGTTTAATGTTCCCCAGTTTTTGCAATTGCAATAGAAAATAATGACTCGACAATCGAATCAAACATCGTTGATTTTGCCATTTTTCGCCTTGACAATTGGAGTTTGACATTCTCCCTTCGGTATGCAAATTTTCTTTTCATCTGTACGACTACAATTCTGTAATACATGGTACAATTATACCATAAATTTGCGATTTTTTTTCTCGCCTTTAATGCAAATTTTGAACTCTACGATTTTAAAAAATGCAAATTGCATATGGTACTCTACGACTCTCCTTTCCACCTTGAAATATAAACCTCGAATTCCGCAGAACGAATGCAAATTTCGTAAAAAATTTTACAGCCTTGCCTCTTACTGCTAACGTAAACTTCGAAATCTCTAATTAGTATAAATGCAAATTCTGTAAAAAATTTCACAGTTCTACTTTTTATTCCGAGTAGTCATAAAATTCTATGACTTTCTGTGTAAATAGAAATTGCAGAAAAGTTTTGCAATTTTGCTCGTTGCTCTTGCAATTATCTCGCGAACCCTAAACCTTGAGATTTTCATTAACGTAAGATTGGCAGAAAATTTCACAATTTTGCTCTTTGCTTGGAGTAAACTCAGAATTCTGTTACTTTCGTAACTGCATGTCTTCAAGGAGATCTGTTAGGTCTATTACAACTGTACCGCCAAATTGAGTTCACCTTAATTGAAACTACGCACACGTCACGGAATTGAACGCTAAATGTTGCAACAACGAGTGCACTTAAGACAACTCTTGTTTCTTACCATATTCGCCCCAATAATCGCCAGCTCCACTGGCTTTCACCAAAAGCAGAGTGCCACTGGACCTGTACTTGGCAGCAGCTCTGATTTTCGGGATGCTGAGGGCCAACTGCAGTTGCACCTCGTCTTCTGATAACCTGGCCCTCAAACCAGTCACTCTTAACGTGGAAACTCCTCTGGCAGTGACGTTTTTGAACTGAGCCCTGTAGCCATCTGATCCACCGCCCAGAGCTATGTGCAGCTCGTCCAGGATGATTGGCTCCACCTCTGGATAACCCAGTTGAGGTAAACCTAGAGTTTTATAACCACTGAATTAATATCGACACCCTCCACTATGGAATTTTTAATTTATTTTCCTCGATTATCGTGATAATTTTGGAATTTATTTTATTGGGTTGCTGTGAGAATTTTATAATTTATTTTAGTGGATCACTGTGAAAGTTTTGTAATTTGAATATTATTATGGAGAAAAATTTGGAATTATGTAATTTATGGAATAGGTGAAAGCATTGTGAAAATATCACTAATTAAATAGGTAATTCTTTTATTCGTTACAGCTATTTATTTATTATTAGCTATTAATCCTTTTCCTTTTTTTTAAGTTTAAATTTTCAAAGACTAAATTATATATTATAAAGCCAAAAAATTGTAATTAAAGGAGAGAAATATTTTTCCCACATCCAACAGAGATGTTTGAACTTTTAATTGAAATAAAATTAATTTAAGACCAATTCTCTGGAAGTTTTATAATTTGAATATTATTAAATATGGAATAAAATTTTGTATTATGTTATTTATGGAGTAGCTGAAAGAATTGTAAAAATGTTACTAATTAAATAGGTAATTCTTTCATTTCTTTCAGCTATTTATTAGTTATTATATATTATTTCTTTCTTTATTTTTATTCGATTCTTAGAAGACTAAATTGTATATTCTAAATCTAAAAAGTCGTGATTGGAAGTCAGAGAAAAATATTTTTCCTACATCCAACGGAGAAGTCTGAACTTTTAATTGAAATAAAATTATTTTCAGACCAATTCCTAACCATTCCCTCTTTCTTACTTTTATTATCTTTCAGATAATTCCATACTTAGACAGAGAAGAGGGGTAATCACTTGATTAGAACTCGTTTCGCATTAGCTTACCACTCTGCAATCCATCGAGAATAATCGAAAGTAATAACTCAGAGAGAATTTTGAAAAATGGCCAGACCAAGTCGCTCTATTCAATGGCAAGAATTCGTGAAATGTTTTATTCAATCCACGCGAGTAAACCGAACCTATTCCATCTGGCTGTCGTGTATAGTGCTGGTGGAATGTAGGACACTGGGTGACCATTCGAATACACCGTTATAACCTGCTTCTTTGCCACCATGCTTTTTTACTCTTTTCCCAACGACACCACGTGCTCCAGCGATCTGTAATTCCTGACTTTCGACTTCCGTATTTTTCCCTGCACGACACGCGAATTCTACTTTTAGAAAATGGGACTGCCGTTCTCGGACAAACGTGTAACGCAACTTGGTCAACACTATCTACCGGGTGTCCTGCCAACAATCGTCCAAACGAGACCAGCGTACTCGACACGCAGAGGATTCAATTTTAAATCGAATATCCGTAATAAAATTTTGTCCAAAAATTCGACTTTAAACCTGTATTAATTAAACAGTGGGTAATTAAACAAATTTGTGAAATAAAAGATTAAATATCACGAAGATTATTCCTTTTGTAATAAATTTTATTGAGCGACCAGGTTTGTCTATAACTTAGGCTATAATTTAGCCCTTTTGCACTCGAAAGATTTAATTTGGTTTTAAAATCGTTGTTAATTAATATCTCAAATTTTAAATTTCCCAATGACGCGTAGAATATTGAGGTAAAATAATTCTTACAATTAATTTGCACTTCTTATTTACCGTTTTGAAAATATCCTCGACTTTATGGCAGATAGTCTTCGAATTACTATATTTCTGTAACGAAAAGATCGCCCAGTGCAAAGGGTTAGAATATCTAGTACCTTATTATACAATTCCTGAATAATTTCTGCTATAATAAGTTACTTCTTCCAACACAATTGTCCCAGTAATTATAAAAGTAGCCTAAGTCACACAAGATGCCTCCCGAAGTATTAATAATTTCTCTTCAACATTCCTTTCTATTTTCTCAAAAATAGTACTCTATAGCTTTAACCCAGTCCACTTTCATAATTACCATCACAATTTTCCATAAAAATATCGGAGCACCGAACCCACCTTTTAAATTAATCAAACCAGCTTCTATTACCCAACTCGAGTACACGAGCTCGAATTAATAATTTGTTTATGTAATTAAAAAAAGAAATTGCGAAAGGAAGGGGGAAAGAAGAAATGGAAGAATTTTTTACCATGGCGGAAGCGCTCGGTGAGTACGTTGGCCGACCTAGCAAGGCAGCTCTCGACATTGTAGTCCCTGCTGGAGCAAGGGTCCAGGAACTCTAATCCTCTGTATCTGCCGATGGCCTGAACGGAAATCAGCAAGGAACACGCGCACGCGAACAAGACGATCTTCATCCTCGGATCTTTGGCTGCTCTTCGGCGTTCCTTGGGACTTCTTCGCGTCGATCGAATTTCTCCGCGTGGAATGACCGGCCGTGAAGGATGCGCCAGGCCTTATAGCACCTTGACATTGCCCCCGCTATGCCTTCGATGCGAACACGACCAGCAGAACAGAATCCAACGGTGGATCGACCGCCTCGAGCACTTTCTTCCACGTTGTTATTAACCTCCGAAAGCATTCTGTTATATAATTCCCGCAGATTTCTGCCTTTGCCCACCATTTTTATCAGTGTTATCGTTGCATGTTATATCGAGGAACGAAGGTTGTTGCTCCTTGTCAGTTATTTTTATCAGTGTTATCGTTGCATGTTACATCGAGGAACGAAGATGTCTGATCCTTGTCAGTTATTTTTGTCAGTGTTACCGTTGTAGAAATTATGTATATCGAAGAACGAAGATTTATCTCTTTAATTTTTATTCTACGTTGGTGTCGTGTGATTTGTCGAGGAACGAAGATTTCTGTGTTTATCCAGTGTTCGCTGTCTTTATTAGTTTATTAATTGTTATTTATTATTTATTAATATCTAATATTAGTGTCTATAGTGTCTACGTAATCTATATCGAGGAACGAAGATCTTTATTAGTTTCAGTGTTCGCTGTCTTTATTAGTTTATTAACTGTTATTTATTATTTATTAATATCTACTATTAGTGTCTATAGTGTCTATGTCATCTATATCGATGAACGAAGGTTTTTTTTATTTCGTGTTATTCTTGTTACCTAATTGCTACAGACGAAAAATTTCTCTGGAAATTTTGTGTTTCTTGTGGGATTTTCTTTGGACTACTGTTTCCACACGAAGAGAGTGCAAACGATAGTGATTCGAAATTAAAATGATGCGAGTGATCGAAAGAGTTTGTAGTTGAGCATTCTACGTTAAGTGAATTGAAAATTGGATTAAATGGTTGGGATTTGGATTGCCGAAGAGTTTAATGTTTGTATGAAGAAAGTTGTTCGAAGCAAATGCACGAGATCTACGAGATCGAGGGAGATTAATAAGAATGATTAATTCCCTGTGAAACGAGCTTGAGGTAGGTAATGACTTCGTTATTATTTGATCTGTTCGGTATAACTTGATTTGTTTTAACGAGTTCAATTTTATGTGAATTTCAAATAGTGTGTAATTGAAAATCGCTGGAGAAATGTGTTGACTAAAGATCAGGTCGGTAAAACAGTGTGGATAGAACGCTGGTGATTTCAACGTGTGTATAAGAGATCGAGCGCCTAGTCTGATGAATCTAGTGCGTGAAATTCGATCATTTCCTGTGCAATTAGTAAAAGAGAATAATAGAATAGTTCTTACAAACTAGTAATAATTTTTCAATTAAACCTTAATAAATTAATCGCGATATTAAAAATTATATTATGTTACCGATCAAAGAAAACACGACAATTTATATTCTAATATGTACTCTTTACATTATCCGTTAATAATATATTTAATATATTCAACTCCCTGCACTCGAAGATTTTTATCTGAATATATAAAAATTGCTTGAAATTTTTCTGTTCCAAAATAAATTAATTAACGCGTATAACGATTTTACTTAAATAATTCGTGTATTCTGTTACTTTATTTTAAATAATTTACTGTATTTTAAAAATGGCAACTGGAAGGTAACCAAATAAAAATAAATGAGAATCAAAAATCGTCTCTCGAGTTTAAAAATTTAATAACATACGATAAAATACACGTAAAATATGTCTTCGTTAATATTAATATATTTTTTAATTAAAATCAGGTATAAAATTTTATGTCAATATTATTCGAACAAAGATACTATGGAAAACTATGGTTAAGAGATTATTACGCTAATCGACAATGCTCTCACATAAATAAAATCCTATTTCTTGCCACAAATGTCATGTCCTGTCACGAATGCACGAAATCAATGTTTCTCCGAATCGATTCAACTTTTCATCGATTTCGTCTTCTCTAAGAATCAATATCATTTCGTTCGAAATCACTGTATACATAATATGTGTTATAGAGGTCAGTGTTCACAATTGCCCTCGTGGTTTCGTTAGAAAGCGCAAGCAGATCCCGCGTCCGTAACGAAACGATTCTCAGAAATTAATTTTTCCCCACTTCTTTCTCCTCTGAGTATTACATCAAGGTGGTCGATACAAAGCGTGATACATGTTAATTATTTTAGCGACTTTCTCACAGTCGCGACTTTCTTCAGCGCCGAAATGACAGAGGCAAACTGGTTCGCGAAAAATGGCACAATTCGTCGCCACTGTCTCGATTCTCAAGGATTTCTTATTACACCGTTGAAATCTCGTATTAGGTAGTTGAAAAAATTCTAGGATAAAGCATCACCACGCCATTGTTCGTCACTGGACTCGCCTTTACTCGAGAAAGTTAGCTGATCCCGCGAATAAATAGGAATTTGCTACAGAAATCGAAAAGAAAATTTATTTTACGACTTCAGTGATCGAGAACAATTTTATCGAAGCTCGTGTCGCTTCTAAAATTGGTAACAAAATTTTCTAGGACTCTGTAAAATGAGAATTATTTTGTGAAATTAATAATAGGAATTTGCTGCAAAAATCGGAATAAAAATTTATTTTACGGTTTTATTAATCGACTACAATTTTATCGAAGCTGGTTACCTCTTCTAAAATTGGTAACAAAATTTTCTAGGACTCTGTAAAATGAGAATTATTTTGTGAAATTAATAATAGGAATTTGCTACAGAAATCGGAATAAAAATTTATTTTACGGTTTTATTAACCGACCACAATTTTATCGAAACTCATTATCTCTTCTAAAATTGGTAACAAAATTTTCTAGGACTCTATAAAATGAGAATTATTTTGTAAAATTAATAATAGGAATTTGCTACAGAAATCGGAATAAAAATTTATTTTACGGTTTTATTAATCGACTACAATTTTATCGAAGCTCGTGTCGCTTCTAAAATTGGTAACAAAATTTTCTAGGACTCTGTAAAATGAGAATTATTTTGTGAAATTAATAATAGGAATTTGCTACAGAAATCGGAATAAAAATTTATTTTACGGTTTTATTAATCGACCACAATTTTATCGAAGCTCGTTATTGCTTCTAAAATTGGTAACAAAATTTTCTTGGACTCTATAAAATGAGAATTATTTTGTGAAATTAATAATAGGAATTTGCTACAGAAATCGGAATAAAAATTTATTTTACGGTTTTATTAATCGACCACAATTTTATCGAAGCTCGTTATTGCTTCTAAAATTGGTAACAAAATTTTCTTGGACTCTATAAAATGAGAATTATTTTGTGAAATTAATAATAGGAATTTGCTACAGAAATCGGAATAAAAATTTATTTTACTGTTTTATTAATCGACTACAATTTTATCGAAGCTGGTTACCTCTTCTAAAATTGGTAACAAAATTTTCTAGGACTCTATAAAATAAGAATTATTTTGTAAAATGAATAATAGTAATTTGCTGCAGAAATCAGAACGAAAATTTATTTTACCCTTTCATTGATGGAAAACAAATTTATCGAAGCTTCTTATCTCTTCTAAAACACATAACAAATTTTTCTAGAACTTTATAAAATGAGAATTATTTTGTAAAATTAACAATAGGAATTTCCTACAAAAATCGAAACCAAAATTTATTTTACCCTTTCATTGATCGAGAACAATTTTATCGAAGCTCGTTATCTTTCCTAAAATTGTTAACAAAATTTTCTAGGTCTCTATAAAATGAGAATTATTTTGTAAAATTAATATTTACTGTTTCGCATTATTTTAGAGAATTTTAATTCATATATATCTTCTTTCTAAGACTATCAAAATTCGCGTAGAAAACCTGTTTTGTACAGTCGTAGTCGTAATTGTATAAATAATTTTATTGAACATTGTCCATCGTTGTTTGCTCGATATTAGTCATACACGGAAGGAATATTATAACGAAGAAGAAAAATTTGATCGGGATAGAACGAAAGTAAGCAGGATGTGAATGAGACGTCAGAAAAGTTGGTGTGCTTAGCGAAGAATGTTAAGCACCGTTAATAAGCACCGTAATTCGTGATCACGATCGGAATCGGTCATGATCGAGCGTTATGGCAGGAGCTGAACCGTAATATCCTCGATCGATATCACATTGTACGTAAACTGCACGAGTTCGGAATGTGTAATATTTCAATAACGATCATACTCCACGAAATCGTATTAACACTGACATTTCTGATAATCGTACGAATTATATAAATTTCAATAAATTGCTATAAATTTCAAAGTATCGTTAAGAAGAAAAATATATGAAAAATAAAATTTTTCCTCTGGAATTAATTAACTTTTGATCGACTCGTCTAAATAAATTACTTTAATATTACTTATGTACGTTTAACGTAACAATCATAGTGTCTCTAAACTGGTATAGTGATAACAGTCACTCTGCAGCACTGTGGTAGGTCAGTGACCTCTCCTAGTCTTTCCTGATTTAAATCACTTGAATAAATTGTATACAATTGTGTGAAATATTGTAAAAATACTTGCAAACATTAACAGTCACTACAAAAGTATAATAATTTGCAGAATAATCTATATGTCCACCATTAAAATAAAATAACAGCCTTTACGCAAAAATCAAAATTCTAAATCACCATTAGAAAAGAATATACGAATATAAAAATAATTATTGAATCTCTCGAGGATCGAAAAAAAATTTATATTTGCATATATTTAATTTTCCAATTCCGAAAGATTGTTCTTCGAATCATAGTTTAAGCTATACTCCCACGATTACCTCGTCTAACTGATTTGAATAAACGATGATACTCGAAGTTTTCGAATGATCCTTCGATCCTCGCAATTGTTCAAGCTTAACCCATGAAGCATTATTTAATAACCAGCCAGCACGATGATCTATATACTCGCCACGACAATGGAACAATGGCGCTTATGGCGTCCGTGAGGCATTTTCCAAGTCGATACTCCGTTACCTAAGGTCTTCCTTTCAACGCAAATTATCGACAGCGTTCGATGAGAGTCGACGCACCATGAGAATGCGAGGTCAGAGACCGTAAGCCTCTCAAGGCGAACTGGCTATCCTGATAGAAGAAGAAAGTCCTGTGTCAGCCTCGTTATGCTCCTCGGTACAAACGGAAGAAGGGAAGATCGCGATTTCCGAGAAGCTCTTGAATAATCCCTCGGTGTAATTTGCCATCGTAAAAAGGCAATTGTCTGTAAATAAGCTGGACACGCTGGCTGGAGGTACTATGGGGAACAGTGCATAGAGCAGATCTTGCGATTTATGGCACTCGTGAGTATACATGAGATCATACGTATGCCGAAGCGATACATCGATCTCTAACTCGACGCCTTTGTATTTCTAATTTAGGTATTATTACGCGCTGTTAGAGTAGTTAGCGTATAGTTTCGTACTCTCGAAGTGTATGGTGTTCTTGTGTTTACGAAGTACGGAGCAGGGTCTTATTACTTGGTAAATATGATCACGTGTTAATTGGTATTGCATAGCAGACCATAAGACTATGAAATATTTTCAATTAATTTTCCTCATTTAAATTAATTACTATTTTATGGCGAAAGTATATAGAGACGTTACTTTATGGCAAACTTGATCGAATCGTTACGTGTTGCAAAAAGTATACGAAAAATTAAATTAATTTTGAAATATTTAAATTAATACTCTATAATTTTTAATAATTAAATTTATAATCGTAGAATTTGCAACGATACGTTCGGAATTTATAGTGAACTTACAATGAGTTGCCATAATTAAAGCAATGTGTAAAAATAAAGAATAAATCACGTATTAATTAGTAATATCAATAATATTATTACTATAATAGTATTAATGTTATTACACTATTACTATAATAGTAGAACAGTACTATAGTACTAGTTTAAATGCCCCGATACCATTGTATAGTTATTTATGAAATAATTATTATAAGCTTAGAACTAAATCGAGAAAATTTATAAATTATAAAACATTCTATTATACTTGTATCATAGAATTCACTAATTTATTCAGTACTATTGATTTTACATGAATCATGATACTTTCATATTGTAACTATTTTTAATTGTCGATCATTGATTAACCTGATCTTGTTCGTTGTATATTCGTTCTTAGCTTAAAAATGCAATAAAAACGATATATTTACTAATGACAAATTTGTAATAATAGTAAATTAATTAAATGAGCTGATATTATTGTATAATAGAAAAATCGTAAATCGTAACTTCGGCTACCATCGTGTATCGTCGCGCCATCTCCCGAAGGCAGTGGTCACTGAGTATATAAGGACAACAGCGCCGCATCACGCGTCATTTAGCGCTCGGCCGTAGTTCAGAACACATCGCATTTTTAATTAGGATAATTTTGCAACGCGAATAGAATATTTGTGGACCATAATTTAACACATTTACCCAATTAATAGCCCACGAAATATAATTTGAAACAATTTAAAACAATTTCAAGAAAACGCATATACTTTTAAAAATACGGTTTATAGCTCTACTGATATGTTTTTCTTCGAGAAAACCATACGAGGTTTTCAAACAAATTACACTCCTTTTAACTCGTATTGGGTTTCGGTTTAATGATTTTTTCGAAGGGAAAATTGCGGAACGCGTTCCCGAAGATCTCTGTGAACGCGTTGGAGACGAGATCGTTTATTAAACGCCTGGTCATCACAAAGCCTGGTTGCCATGCGCCATTTATTATCCTGTCGAGGACATTCTCGAGAACCTGACGTCCGAACAATAAATTCGTGATGTGCAGCTTTAAGTCTCTGATCGTTTGCACGTCCACGCTGACTTCGATCTTTTGTCCAGGTTTTTTGGTTATGGTCGTTGTTTGAATAAGATCGTCTGAAAAGAAAAATGGCACTTGTAATAATAATATCTTATTTATAACTTTAACTTGAGTTTTCTTTTTTATATTTTTATATTGTTCTTCGGAATTGTATATTTTCGTACAAAATATTGAAAGTTAATTTAAAAAATAATTTATTATGGTCTCCTTATCGTACCCATGACATTGTCTATTTTGTTTTTCAACAAAACCTTTGCAATGGACGATTTCTTCGCTGCAGAAGAGCAAAATTTCGAAAATTTTTTGCCAAAATATCGATGACACTTTTTAGAAAATAGAAAATTGTGTGAATAAAAATTAACAGGTACAATTAATTAATTCCAATACCTCGCACACTATTGCATTATCTTAAATTTAACATATTGATTAATACAGGTCTCCAAAATTTTATTAAGTGGTGGCTAAAGATCGCCTCTCGTGCGCAATTATTTTATTTTATAATTCAAAAATTATTAATATAATACTATTAATAATTATAACTATACTAATTAAGTTAATAATTATTTTTGATCATATCGAGGAATTTGTTGGATTGATAATATTACTCACAAAGAGCCAAAGTGAATTTTCCTTTGTTACTCATACTGGAACCCAACATTGATCCTTTGAACTCGTACATGCCTGATAAGAACTTGGCTGGAAAACTCTGGGTGTACACCACCTAAAAATGAAATAATCGGTCACTAAGAAATTACAGGCTAAATTGATTAATTGTTAATTAGCTTCTGAATTTGAAAAAATTTCAGTATCGAAATTCCATTACCCTTCTACCTAATAAAAATGAAACAATCGGTCACTGACAAATTACAGGCTAAATTGATTAATCCTTAATTAGCTTCTGAATTTGAAAAAATTTCAGTAGCGATGGTACCATTATCCTCCATACGTAAAATAAATTTCTGCAGATCCTTTGCAGATCCTTTTACATAAATAAAAGTTACCATCAACTTACTATATGAGGCATCGTTGGAAATTTGAATTTAAAAGACAGATAGGTTTACATCGAAGATCTGCTCGCATAAAAATTACCATTACCTTACCATTCGGAATTGTCTGAGAAATTTGAATTTAAAAAACAAACCAGTTTCGGCTACTTTCCAGATATAAATAATTCATTTGTAATAACACACTTCGGCAAAAATCGATGTGACTCGGTCCCTTGGTGCCATTAGGAGTCCATAAGGTACCATTATCATTGTAATCATTGCACGAGTGCTCAAACAGCTTTACCTTGTAGTTCGACAAGTCACTGACGAATTTCGTCACTTTGCTGGCTGTCCATCCGCTCTCGGTGACGTTCCTCAGTGTTAAGGTGAAGCCGAAGCTGGGCATTCCACGTGACACGGACACTTCTTTCGCGTAAAATGGATCAAAAGGCCCCACATTGTACTTCGAAAGGCCAGTTTTAAAGTAGGGTCGAATCTCGTTTAACGCCTCTCGAACACACGCGTCGAAACCGGCCACGTTTGGATGGCAATCTTGGAAATGGTCCTCTGAGAAAGAAGCATATGCACATGCGTGACGTTAAAATTTCGTCGTTGAAGATACGATGCAAGAGTGTGTGGACAATGAATGACATTTTACAAGCGTGAATGCGTTTGGGTTAGTGCGGAGGAAAAGTCGATTGGAAACACGGAGAGTGGAGAATCGTGTTACCATTTAAGCACGCAATGGTTCTGATCGAAGCAGGTCTTGAGATATATCTGTGGATAGTATTGGATTGAAATGAACGTGTGTTGATGTTGCGTAAGGAATTTTATGCAATGGCCCGATTATGTGGAAAAAGAAATGGGACGAAATGGGGACATTGGTAATGAGCGTATAGCAAATTTCATAATGGTGTTGTAATAGTGGTGCGAATAAGGATTCATGTGATTCTAAAGACGGGCTAATAGGTTAAAAAAATATATAAAAATTTGTTTCTGTATTTGTATAGACAGTATAATATTGTGGTTGAGAAAGATACAAAAATTTCTTAGTTAAATTGTAGACAGTATAATATTATAGTTGAAAAACATACAAATTTTGTAGTATAATTATAGAGACAGTATAATATTATAGTTGTAAAAGATATAAAAATTTCTTAGTGTATTTGTATAGACAGCATAATATTGTGGTTGAAAAAGATATAAAAATTTCTTAATGCTATTGTAGAGGCAATATAATAATATAGTTGTAAAAGATATAAAAATTTCTTAGTTAAATTGTAGACAGTATAATATTATAGTTGAAAAACATAAAAATTTTGTAGTATAATTATAGAGACAGTATAATATTATAGTTGTAAGAGATATAAAAATTTCTTAGTGTATTTATAGAGTCAGTATAATATTATAGTTGTAAAGATATAAAAATTCCTTAATGTAATTGTGAAGACAGTATGCTAGTTTAAAAAGAAATAAATTGTTTGTTATATTAGAAAAATATTAATTTGGTATAATTTTATAAAACATTATTGTTCCATTATTAAAATTGAATTTTTAACACATTTTACACACATTCCATGTCATTTCACGTATTTTAATATTTTTAATATTGACAAATTTTAACATTTTCAGTAGTTAAGAAGTAATTAGGTAATATCCACGGTTTAATTTTACAAAGCATTATATTTTTATCATTATGATTGAATTTTTAACATACGATTTTATCATATGATTCTTATGACATTCTATATGATTTCACCATATTTTAATATTTTTAATATTAACGAATTTTAACATTTTGATTAGTTAAGCAATAATTAGGTAATATCAACAGACTATCCTCCATTTTAAGCAATCTCAAGTACCTTCCTACCCCCTTCGATAATAAATCTGTCAAAATCGTGTTCCAAAACACTCAAAATTAATAAAAATTCCTATCTAATCTATGTTCCATAAATTTCATCTGCAATAAGCAATATTAAAATCTTTGGTAATAATAAATTTAATAATAGAATACCTCTAGTACAAAATAGAATTATGAAAAGAACCCTTCTGGAAAAATGTCTGTCTCCCAAAGAACTTATCAGTTCTCTTCGAAACAACTTTTCATAAAACAAGGAAAAACAGAAAAGCAAGGAGCACCACAAGGAAATTGCAATCTATATTGTGTGCAACCTCTTTGTGCTGCAACGTGTCTCCTCTTCAGCCCCTGGCTTCCTTGCAAACCTTCCATGTTCCCTGAGAACGTTCACGCATTATTAACTCTTTATTATAATCATTTTCCAACGTTTCTCGTCGATTTCATTCCTGTTAATTATTTAATCGATAAGTTTCGATTCACACAGTCGGTTCATATACGAATGTGTGAATACGACATATACGAATTGAAATACGGTTGATATACGAATGTGTTCTGATACATCGTGTCCTCTAATGGGAACAATGAGAGATAGGTTTAGATGCCTAGACGGGAATTAGGGTCATCTATGGTGAAAGTGACGTTATCCAATATCGTGGTAATATTTTGAAGAAGCATCTGTCGAAAGTTTGTTTCGCGTAACCCGCTGAGATATTACGTGAAGAAACGTAGGAACGAACGTGGAACATTGAAAACAGATAACAATGAGGAATTGCATAAATAGCGTGTACGTTGGTTGTACTCGTTTGACGCGGTATCTTGATCGGAATAATTCGATTCCCGGTGAAAACATGGATTCCATCTTCTTTCCTTTCTCTTTTCGTGTGTTACTGTATAACATTGACCGATTGTCTATTCCTACCTTTTTGTTTCTTTATTTTTTTGAATAAGAATCGAAACTTTCTTCTCGATGGCAATAATTTCGCCTTTTTAGTAGAGATATGTTGAATTAAATTTAGGAAAAAGATGATTGAGAATAGCAAAAATGTAGTATTTCTTCGTTAAAATATTCATAGTGCGAAGAATAACATGACTGGAACTTCCTTTTCGATGATAACAATTTTTTTAATATATTAATCTTAAATGCGAGTAAAAATCGAAACCTTCTTCTCGATAGCAATAATTTTCTGTTTTAGTAGAAATATGTTGAATTAAATTTAAGAAAAATATAATTAAGTTTAGCAAAAATTTAATATTTCTAAATTCGATGAAAAGTGGTGTGGAATAGCAAAAATTTAATATATCTTTTAACGAAAATAATTCGTGTAATTATTTCTAACGTAATTTAGAGAAATAATTAACTCAATTTAGTGAAAATTCGTGATAAAATATTGGAAATTAAATGTTTCTTCGTTAGAAAATTCGTAGTGCGAAAAATAACATGACTGAAGTTTCCTTTTCAATGAAAATAATTTGTTTAATATATTAACCTTAAATTCGGTGAAAAGTGGTATAGAATACCAAAAATTTAATATATCTTTTAAAGAAAATAATTCGTTTAATTATTTCCAACGTAATTTAGAAAAATAATTAATTTAATTTAGTGAAAATTCGTGATAATATATTGGAAATTTAATATTTCTTCGTTAAAAAATTCATACAATGAATAGCAGCTTCGCATAAATATTTATGTATAGATCTATCCTTCTGTATACATACTTTTTATCGTGAAACTTTGTTCTTCAGGGATACGATAAAAAGCGTATTAACTAATTAGCACAGTGAATTTAAATAAGCAACTGCCTGTCTCATTTGTGTATCATATTTCCCATCGATATCTTACAATATTGCGTTTCTTTGTAGCATATGCAACTACGAGAACTGATCAACTAGTAATTAATAACCACGAGTAACACATTCCCGGATGGAGAATGTAAATGTCAGTAAATGAATCTCACTGACTATAATTCATAGATAAAACTATATATCTCTATCCATTTTACTGAAATAACAAATTGATACTAATGTTTTCCTAGGAAATTTACTATGAAGGATTTCTGCAACAGTATTGTAACCTCGATGAGTAAAAACTCTGGTGTAAAGGTAATTTGTTATTTATAGTTCTTCGAAGGTTATTTATACTGCATATGCGTTTACGAATCACTATAGGACTACGTATTCGCGAATTTCGAGGTCACATGGAAGAAAATCGTCACCGAGTACCCAGACACTTGTACAACGAGTTTGAGGGATCGATAGAATCGCGTCACACGTGCAAACCTGTTGCAGTCACGTTGCATGTGATCTTTGTCGTTGATCTAAATTCTTAAGCGACTTCGTGGTCGAGACATACGATTCTATATGATGAGATTTTATTTAAACGAAATTTCCGATTTTTAGTCATATATATTATTATTCTGTACAAGTCCATTATAATTGTAGAAATTTATTAATATATACTCATCGGGGTATATATTTAATTTAGAAATTATTCTTGCACTGAAATGCTACTTAATTATTTATTTACTGCATTTTATATTGTATATTAATATTTTAGTGTAATCGTTAATTTAGGATATTAAATTTAATGTTAAAAATATTTTTTAGTCGCGATTATGTTATTTATTTCACAGGCATTTTTAACCATGTGAATGAAATTTGCATATTTAGAGGAACCTTCGAGGTAACTATGTTCTTCTCGTTTCTCCATGAACTAATATCACGATTAACCATATGCTCTCACATTGACTATTTATTTATTATTATTTATTTATTATTTATTCACTTATTCGACCTAATTGCATTTGAGTCATTCAGTTATTCATATCAACAAGATCAACGTCTACTCCATCTCTGAATAAGAAACACTTTGCTCACATTCGTCCACCAGTTAGCAGCATTTTCAACCTATGAATCATTAGTATTCTATCGATCCTCAAATTAGAAACATTCCACTAATCTTTTGTCCATATCAAATTGACAGTATTTTAGTCAATACTCATAGAGTATTGACCTAACACTGTTCACCTAACACTATTTCAACCTGAATTCAATTTTTAAATTAAAAGAAAAAATTCTATTTGCTTATTTCAACATCAACCACATGCTTAAATCACAATCACTCCAGTAATTCTTTCTTCACACATGACATTCTATATACTGCTATTCAACACCTTATTCACCCAACACTGTCTCAATGTCAATCCATTTTTTAAATAAAAAAGAAGAATTCTACTTATTCATTTCAACATCAACCACGTTCTCAAGTCACAATCACTCCAGTAACTGTTTCTTCGCAACATGACATTTCACATGCTACTATTCACATTACTCAACGACATCCTACCAAGTGTCCCAACATCCACCCAATATTTAAATAAGAAAAGAAGTTGTATAAGAAGTTCGCTCATTTCAATATCAACCACATTCCTAAACCACAAACATTCCATCAACATTTTATCAACATATCGACATTCCCTACTTTACTATTCCTATGATCAATAGGATCACTTCCTCTCAAGCAACATCAACCATTCTTGTGTTTCTAATTCTGAGATCTGAGAACCGATTTTGGAATTCATCTCTTTGTCAACAATATTCCTAAATCACAATCATTCCATCAACTTTTTACCCATATATCAACATTTTTCATTGTACTATCCTTGTGATCAATAGGATCACTTCCTCTCAAGCAACTCCAACAATTTCTGTGTTTCGAGTTCCAAGATTTGAGTACCGAGTTCTAAATTCATTTCTTCGTCAAGAATTTTACTCGCTCATTTCAACGTCAACCACATTCCTAAACCACAATCATTCCATCAACCTTGTATCAACATATCGACATTCCCTATTTTACTATTCCTATGATCAATAGGAACACTTCCTCTCAAACAACGTCATCAATTTCTGTATTTCGAGTTCCGAGATCTGAGTACCGAGGGCTAGATTCATTTCTTCGTCAAAAATTTTACTCGCTTATTTTCAACATCGACCACATTCCTAAGTCACAATTATTCCTCCAACTTTTCATCCACGTATCAACATTTCTCATTTTACTATCCCTATGACCAATAAGATCACTTCCTTTTAAGCAACATCAACCATTCCTGTGTTCCAAGTTTCAAGATCTGAGTACTGATTTTTAAATTCATTTCTTTGTCAAAAATTTTACTCGCTTATTTTCAACATCGACCACATTCCTAAATTACAATTATTCCTCTAACTTTTCATCCACGTATCAACATTTCTCATTTTACTATCCCTATGACCAATAAGATCACTTCCTTTTAAGCAACATCAACCATTCCTGTGTTCCAAGTTCCGAGATCTGAAAACCGATTTTGGGATTCATCTCTTCGTCAACAACAATCTACTCGTTCCCTTCAACACCAACCTCGCCCCCAGATATCACACTTCATCCCCAGTCAACATCCCCATGAACCACAGACATGTCTCCATCGCTCAGACAAAAATTCTATTCATCCCTGGCACAAATCAGCCTCAAATCTTCCACGCTACGTTTTCAAACAGCTGACCACCTACCAACCCACTTATCAACCTACCAGTCTACCTACATTCCCGTACCAACGACGTACCACTCGCCCAGCACTGTGCCACCTCTAGCCTGCCACGAAACGAAAGCTCACAGGCCCGAAACGCGGAATCTTGCAGAGATGTGTGGCTTACCAAACTCTTCGGCGATCGAGGACACTGCGAAGAGGACCAGCAACGTGATGGAAATCCGGATGGACATCTCGACGATCGATAACTTCGCGTAGGCGAACACGATCGCGACGAAACGCACGAGGAGCGCAATTCCTGCCAGCAAACCAGCACGCCGTCGATGCTCACGCTTTCACTCTCGACTGTACATCTGAGAGGAGGGTTTGCCGTGTTGCGTTCCTGTGTCAGGATTTTCGGACGACCTTACGTAAGTCCAAGCACCCGGGAGAGATCACCTTCTCGTTCGCCGGAAGAAACCGGAGGCAGACAAAACGACCTCCAACTCCGATATTTTTCACCGATCTTTTCTGCTTCTCTTTTTCTTCGTCACCTGGACAACGCGTATTTCCTCGTTCTCCGTTCGACACACGCTCAACAAGGTAGTCGTTGTTTCCCGAAGGATTTTCGTTATCGTTGAGTGCCCGCGAAAATGGAGAGGAGTGAACCGGATTTCAATGCGGCTGGGAATGGATGTTTGTTCTGGGTGCAATAGCGAGTTTATGTGTGTACATGGGTGTCGAGTGTTTTTGTTTGGAATGCTGAGAAGGTTGCAAGAGAAAGGACGAAGTTTGGATAACGCTTTTGTACTCGTGACGGGGAATTTTTTGATCGAAGACAGGATTTCGTCGTGGGAAATATTTAAATATTAGAGGGCTTGTTTGGAAGAAGGAAAAATGGAGGAAAAAATGGAAGGAAAAATTTTGGAAAGATTTTAGTGAATTGGTTGGAAGAGAAGGGACGAAGTTTGAATAAAGCTTTGTATTCATAGCAGGGAATTTTTTAATCGTAAACAGGGTTTTGTAGTGGGGAATACTTAAATATTAGAGGGTTTGTTTGGAAGAAGGAAAAATGGAGGAAAAAATGGAAGGAAAAATTTGAGAAAGGTTTTATTGAGTTGGTTGAAAGAGAAGGGACGAGGTTTGAGTAAAGCTTGGTATTCATAGCAGGGAATTTTTTAATCGTAAACAGGGTTTCGTAGTGGGGAATATTTAAATAGAAGATTTATTTGGAAGAGGAAAAAGTGGAGGAAAAAATGGAGGAAAAATTTTGTGAGTAGGTTGAAACAGAAGGAATGAGGTTTAGATAATGCTTTGTATTCATAACAAGGAATATTTTGATATTTTTATAACAAGGATATTTTGATACGCAGGATTTCATCATGGGGAATATTTAAATGTTAGAAGATTTATTTGCAAGAGGGAAAAATAGAAATATCTTTCCTTTCATTTTCTGCTTAATGTCCAATCTGATAATCAGGGTTATTTATGACTACGAATAAAAATGTTTATGAATTTCTTTATAAAGTAGCTTGATTCGCTTCTTTCACCTTCATTGGTGAAAAGAGCGGATTAAGTTCGGTAAAATTTTTATCATTAACGTTGGAGAAGGTGTAGAGTGAAAAATTTGAAGGTCTTTATATAGCTCTTTGTTTGTAATACTGAATAGGTTGCTGAAAAAGGGATGAAGTTTAGATAACGTAACATAATTTATACCCGTAACAGGATTTTTAAATTATAGACAGGGTTTTATCATGGGGAATATTTAAATATTAGAATATTTATTTGAAAGAAGGAAAAATAGTAATATCTTTTCTTTCAATCTGTGTTTAAGGTCAAACCTGATCATCAGGCTTATCTGTGACTCCGAATTAAAATATTTACGAGTTTCTTTGTGAATTAGTTTCATTTGCTCCTTTCATCTTCATTAGTGAAGGTGAAGTTAGGTAAGGTCGTTTAAATTCGGTGGAATTTTTATGGTTGACGTTGGAGAAGATGTGGAGTGAAGGATTTTAAAAGTCTTTATGTGAGTTTTATTGTTAAGAATGAGGATGTGGAATAATTGAGTCGTTCAGGAAGGAATTATGTTTTGATGTGGAGTCCTGGAAGTTTTTATTTGACGATGGTCGAATAGATTATTAATAGACTGATTTGTTTTGTTACAGCAGGAAAGCAGCGAGGAAAACTTTTTTGAGAAGCTTCGTTTTGAAAGGAATAGAATTTGAAAGTGCAGGGAGTGCACTTGACCGAAACAAGGTTCAGTGGAACTGATTGCGAATGCTAGTCACGGTAGGACGTGATACAAAGGAGTAGCAATTTGTATCCAAAAACGTGCGTGAAATGAGGAAAAAATTTGCAAAGATCGTTTGCAATTGAAGAAAAGATAATCTTCTCAATTATACAAATTGATGTAGGATTTTCTCTAAACATTTAATTTCTGTCCTCTTTGTATCGTATAATAACCAAACCTCATATATATTTTAAAAAATTTACTCGTAAAGATAACGAGAATTAATTAGAATTAAAATTACAATAAAAATCGAGAATGTTAAAGATATTTTTAATTTATCTAAATATTTTACTTCATCTTCTTGTCTTATCTTTCATACGAAGAAATATATTTGTTTTCAGAAAGGTTTCAATAATTTTCGAAAATTATCGTCACTCAAAAATGAGAAATTTCTGTCCTCGTATTGTATAATAACAAAACCTCGTATATATTTAAAAATATTGAGACGTAAAAATAACGAGAATTAATTAGAATTAAAATTGCAATAAAAATCGAGAATGTTAAAAATATTTTTAATTTATCTAAATATTTTACTTCATCTTCTTGCCTTATCTTTCATGTGAAGAAATATATTTGTTTTCAGAAAGGTTTAAATAAATTTCGAAAATTATCGTCACTTAAAAATGAGAATAAAAGTGAAAAATAATATTTATTATTTTTCAATGAATATATATATATATCTCGATTTCTCCTCTTACTGGTTATGGAACATTTTCAGATGTATTTCGTTGAATAACTGATTTAAGTAACGTCTTCTTACTCGAGTACTTCATTAACGAAACGCTTCCTACTTTTATCACCGTAGCCTTATTTTTGCAAATATGCAACACCCGAGTGTTTACGTAATTTATATGGAAAGATATATGTTTTTTAACACGTTACAGTTCGTCTCATGTATACGTATCTTTACCTTTCTATTCTGGAGACAGGATTAAGAAAAATAACGGCTATCAGGAGAAATCTGGCAATTACGTAAAAAAAGAAGAAATTCGAAGAAATCTACCTGGACTTATTATTTTTCCTCGACAACGAGTATTAATGGAATTTAAATTGCCTTCGTGCTAGTTTTAATTCTTTTCAAAACGACACTTCGTATTTTGTTTAACATCGCTTTATTTATTTCTCCAATTTCTGCGTAATCTTTCTTCGTTGCGACTTTATTCGCAGTTTTGATGGGATATTTATTAAATTTTTGAAGTCCATCGCTTTCGAATTAATTATAATGTTCTAATATAAGTCTATACTCTACTAATTCTATACGTAACCTATTTGGTAAGCGAAAGTTTCTTATGTAATATATTAGAATTATACAATAGCACATTTTGATAATGTTCTTACGAATATCTCGCAAACGTGAGTTAAAACTGTGACAAAAAGAAATAAAAAATAAAAAAGAACAAACAGAAAAGAATTAATGTATGTTTTAAAAAAGTAATTTAATAATTTCAAATATTCTAAATATTTATTATAGGATTTATGAGAGAAATAATTAATGTTCCCAGCATTGTAGATAAAAGAAATTATTATAAATTCATTTTACAAATGTTGAAATAATCATTTTCGATCGAATTGTTCTCCAAGGCGAGCTGATTTTAAATTACTTTGCGCCTGTTTAGAGATAACCATACGAACAATCGTGTGAAAAGTGAAAACATTCATAAACGATTTAAAAAACATAGAATGTAGAATTGTATATTAATAAAAAAATAAAAATATCTTTAATAACATTTTCTTAAATTTATCCGAAAATATTACATATTTTAATCGTATTGTTTTAAATTAAGAGGTGTGTATATATTTTTATTCTCTTCAAATATTCCTTTACCTACATTGTATATCACAACACGAGTGAAATTGAACGTAAATTTACTTTATTGCACAGCCAAGGTGTATGAAACGTCACTGGCATCTTTATAATTCCGATACTTTCATGAATCCATACCTAGCGTTCAGTCTACCAAAAAATTATAACTATATATATAAAACTATAATCGCAATTATAAATTAATACAAACCAACTGATTTGTCAAAAATGTTGAATACAGCAATTATATTTCGATTTAGTCGACCATAAAAATTCTTCGTCGAGGGAAGAAAATATTTTTCTCTTTTAAAACTATTAAACTTACTCTTCCTTTTTACCACACAAATCAAAATTGCAAAAAATCCCATACCTTCCTCGATGTTAAATTAAAACTCCTTCTGTAACCAAGTCCTTTCACTTTAAATCATAGCCACGAGGAATCGAGTGGAACGGTCAAATAAAAATAAAAATTTCCGAAAGTATTCTGCAAACCATCGAACACCTCCAACACTCACAGATACAAATCTCATCGACACGTACATAACGAAAAAAAAAAAAAGAATTTCTCGATGTCAAGCGCGATTGCGAGGCGCAGGTAAGAGGGGCGAGAGCAGTTCGCCATGGAGCATTCCAGGCAGCAGCTTTCCAGCGCGAGAGCGCGGCAAGATTGGAAAAGATGGAAGAGTATCTAGGGTATACTTTCGACCAGGTCTAACATGGTCTAGCCTAGAGACTCGTCTGTCGTCCCAGACGAAGAAGGCGCAGGTGCACGTTGCAGCAGTGAAAGTATCCGAGTGCAGTTACGATCTGGCATCTGTCAATGCCCTCTTGCATAGTCAGTGTAAGTCTAGCGGTGCCGTTTAGCCGGGACCCGGGATTTCGAGCTCGCTTGTCGAAAGTGTCGGTGCCTGTCAACTAGTGCTGAAACCAGCGGATCCAAATCCACCAGGTGAATCCGAGCCATCGAGCAATCCAGACCAGCCACTCCTGGAGCCCACGGAGCCTTTATCCTCTGAATTTCGCTTTGGACCAGGCTGACGCGATGATCACCTCGACCTTCTGTCTCTTGGTAGCTGCGACCATTGCTACTGTTCTCTCGGCTGACTCGAATCGTGAGTAATTCGGATTTTTCCGCTGCTGGACCTCTTACGAGATCGCTTCCTGCTGGGCCCAGGCCGATCAGAGTCAAGTTGGCAGGAAAGCGAGTGAAAGTCTGATAAGAAGGTAGAGGATGTTGCTCGTAGAACCCGGACTTCTTTTGGATAGTATCCGTGTCCTGTTTGAGTTTGTCTTTGTGCCATGTTGGGGGTGGATGAGTGAAGGGTTAGAGGGATGGAGGGATGAACAGGGATCTGTTCCCGTTGTTCGGTTTGGGTCAGGGAGAAGTGGATAGGTGGAGCGGGATTTTTGCTGGGTTTAGAACGGTGGAAGGAAATGTTACATAAATGCGTTATGCGAGGTAAAGGGGTCAGTCGTGCAAGTATCCCTCAGAAACTTCATGTGAATTTCACAATGTGTGGTTAGAAGTGACAAGCTGTCTGGCAACTGACTTCTCGCGCGACCAACGTGTCGTTTCCGCTTATTTCCATCTGTGATCGAGGATTATTATCCTCTGGTTAATGATTGGTTTTCAGGTGGAAATGGTTTTTTGTTATTTTTTTCCTGTTTTTCCCTCCTCGATGACGAAGTTCGAGCGTAGTCGTTGTGAGATGTGAGATTGTTGCAAAGAGAGAATGTAAGGATAAAAATAATAAATCGAGGTCTATTCGATAATTATTGAATATACATTGTTAATATTGGAACCTGTTTAATTGTTAGAAAGGTATAAAAAATGCCTGGTTTCCGATATTTTATTTTTATAATTACTGGGAATATTTGGAAAGTGATATAAATTGGAAGAAAATATCGGAGAAATGTTATTTTAATTATTGTCATTTATCGAAATTATATTTTATAGTTAGTCAGTTATAGTGTTGGATAGCAAGTGTTCTAAAAATGAGAAATTAAATAAGTAGAATTTTTAATTTTTGTTTGAAGAATAATATTTAGCTTGTGGTAATTATAAGTCGTGTTTATTTATTGAATAAATATCTCTGCAATTACAGCTGAGTATGTCAAACAGTGTTCGAGAAGCGATCCGAAGCTGAAATCATGCTTGATCAATGCACTGCACCATCTGAGACCGTACTTGAGCGTCGGGATACCGGAAATCGAGCTGCCTTCCGTCGAACCGTTTCGCGTAAGAACCGCCTCTTTCGATATCCTCCCGATACATTGAAAGTTGAAGTTTCCTGTCACATTAACAGAATTTTTCACAGAGTTTCTTAACTCAGGTTACATAAATACTTCTATCTCAAAGACATTAAGATGATTTTCAAAGTTGTATAATTTTATAATTAATAAAATTGGTGTTTAACTGAAAGATTAATCACTGGAAGTAAACTCTAATTTAGGTATAATTAAAATTATAAAGTTTTCATATTTGATAGGAGTACGCAATTTAAGATGATAATTTAAAATGAAATTAAAAGACACAAAGATTACAAAATATTTAATTATAAATTGCTTTAGATCTGAATTTTCAGTGATAAAATATTTCTATTCCAGAATTAAATTAACTTTCAGAACTTCTCAACTTTTTATTGTAAATATTATATTATAATAGGGTACCTTACTCAACCCAATTTAAAATAAAATTAGAAGACCTGAAAATTCCCCAAAATTTATTAATTTGGATCTCAATTTTCAGTGATAAAATATTTCTATTCCAAATTTAAGTTAACTTCCTCAGAACTTCTCAATTTTGATTATAGATATTATAATAGGGTACCCTACTCACCCCAATTTAAAATAAAATCAGAAGACCTAAAAGTCCCCCAAAATTTATTGATTCAGTTCCCAATTTTCAGTGATAAAATATTGCTATTCCAAAGTTAACTTAACGTTCACAAAATTTCTCAATTTTTATTATGAATATCGTAAGAGGGTACCCTGTTCACTCCAATTCAGAATAAAATCAGAGGACGCGAAGATCCCATAAATTTCGCTCTGAATTCGTGTAAATCCAAATTCCCACTGTCGGAAAATTCTAAAAATGGCAAGAAGCATAGCAAATTTCAATATCGACCCGTTATGCTCCTGATTATCCCACGTATTTGCCACGACTTCGCTTATTCCAACAGATGGACGAGCTGACTCTCTCCCTGACAGGTGGTACAAACGGTTACAAGGTCCAACTGCGTGAACTGTTCGTAAGGGGAGCAAGCAACTATACCGTGGAGGACATTAAACTCGGCTCACCCTTCGAAGCCATTGTACGAATGCCAGCCCTCATCTTGGACGCGCATTATTCCAGGTTCACGATTTGCAAATGTTTCTGCTCTATTTAGATTCTGCTCTCTAACGGTTTGCTTTATTGACTTCTTCTCCCATTATACTACATGAACTTACGCTACATTAATAAAAAAAGAATATCTTAATGGAAAAACAAAAAATCGAACTGAATATTCGAACAATGAATAAACAAAAGAAATATTCATCCTTAAAATGTCACCATAAATGGGGTAGTAAATTATTACTATTAATAATAGTAATAATATTCTTCCAAATTAATTTTAATATCATTATTTAATCATTATTCATTTTTACTGTTGTAATTAATATAATTTTAATATGTCAGTTCAGGGGTGCTAATTATCCTACCTGCCAGTGGAAATGGTACCTTCCACGCGCGATTCGACGATGTCAAGGCTCTAGTTAAAGGTACCGTTTCCACGAACGTGAGGGATGGAAAGACGTACCTCAACGTGGAGAACCTTGACGTTGTCCTGGATGTGAAGAACGTGCAGATGAGGGTCCGCAAGATTTTTAATAACAATCGAATCCTTAGTAAGTAGACAATGAAATTATTCTACCAATAATTGAAAATATATATCACTGCTGATGCGAAACATAATTACGTAAATAATAATTTAATTTAATAATAATTAACCCTGATAAAGAATGACACTGTCAAAGCTGTAATTTGTACGATTTTATTGTCACAGCCGAGGCAACCAACCTGTTCCTACGCGAAAACGGACAGGAAGTGTTGAAAGTGATGGAACCACAGCTGAAGAGGAAGCTCTCTGTACTCTTCGCTGGGATCGTCAATCAATTGTTACGTCACGTGCCAGTAGAAGTCTACCTGCTGCCTTGAATTTCTTATTTTTCCCTTGGAAATACGAAAAGGAAAAGAAAGAAGAACGAGTAAGAAACAGGAAACAGACACGAATTAGTACGTGTTCGAATTAGTACGTTATATGTATGTACATAGAATTACTATGCGATAATGAATCGTAACCTGGGTTAGGATAAGATAGATAAAAGTTCAGTATTTTTACGTTACTTAGTTTCACAGCAAATAACTGTAATAATGGTTGAGTTTACTCTAGGGATTTTGAAAAAAGAGAAAAATATATGTATATGTATATATTTGTAAAATTATAGATTTGTTATTTAGTTGACCATTTACTCCTCGACGATGCTATTCGACGCAACGATCGCTCATGCGACGAGAATTGCGAAAGACAGTTCGTCTTGTATCGTAAAATGCAATCGTTCGATTATGAGATCTCCGTGGTTGCGACACGCGAATATGTTTCCAGCTAATTTGCATGCAGTTTGCATATTAGATACGCTAGTTCGAAAAATTCGGAATTGACCTAAAATGTCACTAGGTTCTTCACGAGATTAATGTGTTACCGGCATGCATTTCGATAATCAACGATGATTATGTGATTAATTAGAATCGAATTAACATTTGGCATTGGTTTCACGTTTATTTACATCATTGAGGCTTCATTCAATAACAATAAACAATCAACAGTTTGCATAAACTCTTCTTTACCAGCAACTATATCCTCGGTACTTGAAGAGTAAGTACTCGAAGATCACTCGAATGTCGGATGAATTGTACAAAATGTCCCTAGAGTCCATAGAATTGGGTTGAGCAGTGTCATTCAGCCATTTCTTCGTCCCTTCTTCCGACGCCATTTTGTCTCAGCTCTGTCGCGACATCTGTCGAACTCCTTTCCACTTCGTTCTTTCATTCATTTCTTTTTTTTTTTTTGTTCTTTTGTGATTATTTTATTACTAGCATCGTGTTTCATGGAAACACTGTGGAGAAGGGTATCTTCGAGAAGAAACGATTGGTGAATTCGGTTAGGTACTCGTCCCAGGTATTCATCATCTTTGGTAACATTCCCCGGTATACCAGGGGCCAATATTCGTTGATGAAGACCAGTGCAGCGTGATCTGGAAGAAGAAATTTAATATTTTAATAGTTTGGTATTTTGGTACTTTTATATTTTGGTATTTTAGTATTTAGATACTATAGTATTTGGCTATTTCTGTAGTTTGATACCTCGGTATTTTGGTATTTCTGTATTTTTGTACTTCAGTATTTCGGTATTTCTGTATTTTGGTACGCCTGTATTTTGGTATTTCTGTACTTTGGTACGCCTGTATTTTGGTATTTCTGTATTTTGGTACGTCTGTATTTTGATATTTCTGTATTTTGGTACTCCTGTATTTTGGTATTTCTGTATTTGTCTACGTCTGTATTTTGGTATTTCTGCAGTTTTGTACTTCGGTATTTTGATTTTTCTGTAGTTTTGTACTTCTGTATTTTGGTACGCCTGCATTTTGGTATTTCTGTATTTTTGTACTTCGGTATTTTGGTATTTTGATATTTTATAGCTATCGCCCTATAGATATAGGACCTATCGTATGGTACTTCAATGTTTTTGGTATATTGTTACTTTGGGATTTCTATATTTTCGTATTCCAATATTATAGGAACTATAGAATATTTTTTTATCCATATTTGTTCTGGAAAACTTGTATTCCTCATCAGGATAAAATTTTCCACGATATCTAAAACAATTGTCCTATATTTTACATCTCCAACGATGGTTTTACGACCAAAGATCATTAAATTCCTTTTATAAATGTTTAACGCGACGAGAGGTGCCGCTGATTTTCATAAATTAGAGATTAACCGACGTGAGGTATTGTCCATTCACCGTATTCCTAAACCAACAGTAACTACAGAAAGAAGAATGATCTAATGCCTTCTCTATTCGAGAAGGATATTACTTAACATTTATTAACATTTATCGCTGTCAAACGAAAAATAATGAATAAAAATTTATTCAAATATACAACCAGACGATAATAACAACTATCAGTTAAATAAATCATGCTGGACCGACACGTAGATGCAATCCGAACAATGAGCTAAGAAACTTGTTTTCAGAAAACCTAGCAAAAACGCTCATTATACTATTTTTATAATAGTTTAATGCATCTTTCATATACCTAGCCAAACCACTTGTATATTCCTTCTAGGAGAGCACTATCCCACATTCCCGATCCTATCTTTCTATTTCCTTTTCCCAATTTGCATCTTCCTTTTCCTGCCCTTTTTCTTTTTAACCGAAGACATCAACAACAAATTGAATATTTTTTATATTATCAGACTTATCAAAATTTCTTGATTCTCTTTCATACTATGACACACTGAAACAATGCAATTTCGTTTTGGCATATCTTTCTTCCTATTTTTCCTCTTCGTTAAATTTATTTTCCTCCTTCTTCAACCTTCTTTCAAGAAAATGTCAATAATAATGCAATTTCGTTTTGGCATATCTATCTTCCTATTTTTCCTCTTCGTTAAATTTATTTTCTTCTTTCTTCGGCCTTCTTTCAAGAAAATGTCAATAATATTAAATTCTTCGCTTATTTTTGAAAGATCTATAACTCCTTTAGACCAAAGAGACATAACATTGATAATAAATTCGTCACGGATTTTTAAAAATTGTATAAATGCTATATCATGTCAAGACACTCCATTTAACTATCAAGTGACACAAGGCTAGAGGTAACATCAAGTGATAAAGGATTCTCTGAAAATTTCGACTCGAATCAATCTATGAAACACTTAAATCCCGTTTAAATCTCTCGCTAAGACAACTTCCACGAATGGGAAACAGCGAAGCACCTAACCTAATCAAAAACAAGAATTATTACATCGAGGAACACAAGGTTTAGGATCGTCTGAGGCCAAAGATCACGTAATAGGCCGCTGATATCACGAGAGAAAAAGCAAACGACGTAGTCGGGGACAAAAATACGAGGGTAAGCAGCAAATAACAGCAAGACATAGCGATTGCATGCTAATTAAGCGGCACAGGATTCTCTTGAAACCCGAGTACCTGTGTGTGCATGTGCTCGTGTCAACGTTATGCAATGACGGAATGTCGAGACAACGTCGTTCAGCTGATGAAAGTCTCTGCCTGAAATTGGCAGTTATCGTAAAGCAAACAGCGAATTACACGTGTTCCCTGTACTCGTATTATGTCACGACGCTTTTTATAGTAATCGTTTGCGTCGATTATATCATTGACACCAGCTTCCCCGATTATCGTCCAGTGATACGATTACGAAGTTACGAGATCGATCGTTAGTTACGAAGTCGGTCTAGTCACTCCTTTTAACCACTTGCGTTACGATTTAACTTTCTAACTTTACGATTTAACTTTAACTTTAACTACAATATAACATGCGGTAAGGCGTTACATTGACACCGCACCGCATCTGCGAGCTAAATATTAGCCAACGTGACGGACACGTCGTTTTTGTTTCTGCGATAAATGCCTATCGACGTGGTATACACGTCGCTGACGGCTTTGGAACAAAAGCATCTCGCGCAATAGTTTATAGCGCAAGTGGTTAATCGCAGCTGGATGATTTCATGCACTTACTTAGGTCTTCGTTGCCGTTGAAGAGATCGCTGAACCAGATCCGCATGTTCCCGACCGTGGGCACCATTTTGAAGTGCTCCACGACCCATCTGTCGTCCGCGACATGGCCGGAGATGTCCCACGTGCATCTCACATCTTCCAAGCTGACGTTGAAGAACCCTTTTCAGAAAAATTTTAAGAATAAATCTTTGTGTGACTTGTTTAGCTAAAATTTACGATTTTTATTTAATTTAAGATATCAATTTATTAATTTAGTTCCATTTCGAGCATCTGTTTTATCCTTTGTTGTGCAATAGCAGGTGCATGTGACTGTGTGATCTTACTTTTTGTAATTTTAATTTTTGTAATCAAAGGGTTATTACTTGGTAAGATATAATAAATAAGTAGCATATTTCTTTTCTAACTGTTGTATGTTTGGAAATATATTTTTCGAGGCTTTCCTCGATCTCAGAGTGATGGCGAAGTTTATATATGATGTGAAATTTAAACAATTGGGAAATTAGATAAAGGAGATAATATTTAAGTTGGTTTAGAAATTTGAATTTCCATTTTCAATTTTTCTATCGTTTAAATTTTATAGAAATTTCGATATCAATGTGATTACGTGTTTTGTCAACTATACTTCCATTTTTATTCGGAAGTATTATTCGTATTTTCCGAAATATCCACTTTTATTTCAATTTTGATTACGATGGATCATCGAACGTCGCAATTATTTATTTCATAGATAATAAAATAATTCGAGAACCTTCTGCCAATTTTTGTTAACTAATTCAGTCCTTGAGAAGTTAAGGAAAGAAAAATTTGAGTGTTGGAAAAAATAGAATTTGAATTTTTGTGATTATAATTAAATTACCTTTGCCACCAATTTTAAAGGCACCCAGAGAGCCCTCAGCTTTATAGTCGCCATCGATTAATATCTTCGATATATCGACGTCAATTTCCAGCCGGAAGAAGTCATCGGCCATTTCCGGTTTCACGGACAAAAATCGTGCTTTGGCAAGGCCGTATGTTCGAACATCCGTGGCTATAATTTTTCCACGAAGTTGGCCGCTTTCGTGTTCAATGGAATGGGAGTCGGTATAATAGGGGTCCAAGGGGGGCATGTCGAAATCCGGCAATCCTGTTGCAACATTTTCAAAAATTAATCTCGCTTCAAAAACACCCTAAAAACACCTCTTAACCATTAACCATAACTCAAATTATAAAATGAAATATAACATCATTCTTTATTTCCAAATTTTTACTTGGAATTAAATATTATAGACCAAGATACCCCTTTGTCATTCGAAATGTTTATTTTTCAAAATATTTATATTCCCTCGATTAATATTGCATAGTGAACTGATCACGAAGAACCTGAATTTTTAATATTCGCGCGATAATAAAAATAGTCATTGAACGCAGTGTGTTAATTGCAAATTAAATATCGAAAATGGGTAAAGAAGACTCGGACTTTTTTAAAGAAAACCTTTGCCAAGTGAATGGATAAACTCTTGCTATAATACTTGAGATCGTCGAGTGACTATGGCAAACAAAATTCTGAGCTGTTTAAATCCACGATTAATCGTTCAGTCGGCCATTTTCTTATTTAAAAATCCTGGATTCGTCTTTGCAATTAGGCACACTCGTGCAACCCTTCTCGTTTTAATATGGTACAAGGAAGAAATGGAAAAATGGCTGCTGCAAGGACGAATCCGGAATTTAAATATAATATTAAATATTCCAGTAGAAAGTTAAATATTCCATAAATAGTTCGTTTAAATATTAAATTAAATATTAAATATAAATTATTATTAAATTTATACATCAAATATAAAATATTAAGTTTCGACGACGATGTTACCTTTGACGAAGGTCGGCCATGCTTCTTGGATGGCGAGCCTCAAACACGATGAGAAATCATCGGAATCCCTGTTGCAGGTTTTCACGGTTTCAGCTATGGAGCAAAGTAAACACGGGTTATTCGCTGATAGAAAACTGGGAGTTAAATTAGCCGTGATAATGGGAAATAAGTTCGCGTTGCGCGATGATTCACGAGGGAAAATGAATGTGTACACAGTGAACGGTGGTTTCCAGATTTCGCTAAAATTTAACTGGCTGGCACGTTGAAATCCTCGCCAGCTTTCTAACTCGGTTCTACGAAACTAATAGCGGAAACTTTTACTTCTGATCCGTGGTGGAAAAAGGGACCGTACTTCGTCTGTCGATCATCGCGAGCAACGATGACTTCGAGTTGAATCACGTTAGGTAGATTTGATAGTAACAAGATTTTATTGTATTTATGTATTTGTTTATTATTGATATGAATGTTGAGGAGTTAGACACGACTTTGATACCATCAGAAGATTGTTGTAATCTTTTTGGGAAGTAATAGGAAAATTTAGACATTTTTCAGAGATGAGGTAATTGGAAGATTATTTTTAAAATTGTTTAATGTAATTCTTGGTTTATTGTATGTTATACTACACGAATTTTAGTGCGAATTGAATTCGTCATTTTATTTTGAAGAAATATTATTAAAAATTAAAAAGAAGAGAGAGAAAATCGTAGATCATGGAAAAAAGAATATCTCAAAAATTATAGTATTTGCACCCTCTTACATCACCCTTTGCATACTCGATTCCAGAAAATCCTGCACTACTTCTATGATACTTAAAAACAAGGAAATACAAGAAAATGAGGGAAAGTAGATTGTCTTTAGCAAACAGAAGCAAAAATGTCTGAAAAGATAGGTATTAAATTAATACCGTAATAAAAATTAGGAAAACCTGAGAATTTAACAGTTTTCATATTCCATATAATAAACATTTTATTTTACCCTATCTCGCGTCAAACAAAGAAGCTACCTGAAATTTAAGCGTATTCTTTCTATATTAAATAACATAGAAGAAAATCTATTAGATAGAAGTCACATAACTCCCCATTTTATTCCCACCTATCCCACTCACCCTTTAAAAATATTCCTACTAGCCTTCTTACAATTAGTAGCCAAAATAAGTAGCCCAAAAACGTATCCATTGTCTGTCTACAATGCTATCTAACTAATCCCAATCAAAGGAAAAGCAAAGTAACTCAACCCCCTCCATCCATTCACCCAAAAACCTTCCAAACCATCCAAACAATAGGACACCAAGTGTCTCCACTCTCATACCTCAACCACCTCCAACCATTAGCCTGAAAACCTTCCAAACCACTCAAATAGCACCAAGCAAAAGGACACCAAGTGTCTTTTTCCATTCACTCGACTAAAAACTTTGCATGTTACCTAACTTCACCCAAGTAATGCCAAGCAAAACAGCACAAAGTGTCTCCACTGTCATTATACCCCTACATCTCCACCCATTCACCCAAGAACCTTCCAAGCCACCTAATGATACCAAATAAAACAACACAAAGTGCCTCCTCTGTCATTATACCTCAACATCTCCACCCATTCACTCAAAAACCTTGCAAGCCACGTAAACGATGCCAAACAAAAGAGCACAAGATGTCTCCGCCTCTGTCATACCTCAACCACCATCACTCACGCGCACAGTCTTCGCCACTACCCCGTCAAAGACGGCAAACACGGGGTCTAAGCGAAAACCAGGCGTGAGAGTTGGAAAAAGAAGAGATCCATAGGATCCCGAAACGGCGTGAACTTACGAAGCTGATAATCCCCGGCGACGACGACGACAGCGCACAGCGAGACAGCCAGCGCGAGGACGGTGTGGAACGACATGGTGTGCTTCGGTTAAAAATCTTCCAGCTAGCTTAGCCAATTATAAGCGGTCCGTTTATATAGTTTCCAGCGCCAAGGACTCCGGGCAGAGAGCTACGTTGCAAAATTGCATGTCATTAAAGCGCGCCAACACGTGAGAGGCGAGAAGCGGCGCGCTGGCAGCCAGCACGCTTGCCCTAAGAAACACGCAGAGGAACGGAGTAAATGCTCGGTGTCGCGAATTCCGGACAACGCGTAAACCCGCTCTTCTTTTGTCTCAAACGACAGCTCACTACCTGCCAGCATGATCGCAGCAGGCTGATCCAGCTTCGACTTTTCTGTCACTGCATCGGCATCTCTGGCGCGCCGACTGGCTTTCCTCTCGCGACCAACGGTCTGCATAGGCGTTCTCGGAACCGATAGCGGAATAATTTCCACGCTTGTTTACCTTCTACCGTTTCTGGGGCTCAGATGTCCATTGGTGAACTGATATACACGATGATCCATTTCGGATGTCGAATTCTTCGTGCCAACGAAGGGAGAGAGAGAGAATTGGAATAGAGAGTTGAGAAGGGAGTCGAAGATGGAAGTTAGAGGGTAAGCGAGGAAGATTTTGATCACGTGTGGAGAAATTCATGAAATTATTGATTTTTTAAAGTTCATATTGGTGATACTAATGTATATGCACTTCTGTTGTCAGAAAATTGTATTATTTTATAATTCTTTTTATTCTTAGACGGATTATAGCGTGTAGAGGAAGTGACGACATTGTGCACTGGTTTTGGAGGTTTTTGGAAAGGTATAGATATTATTGGTAATGTTAAAATTGGCTTTTCTTAAAATAGAAATTTAATTGTATATATTTGTTTATTTTTGTTGAGATAGAAATGTAATTATTATTAATAATTGTTATGGTCTATGCATATTGTAGTTATTGGTAGGTATATATCACGAATGAGTTCCTCTAGTGTCAACGAAATTTTTCTTGTAAGGAATTTAATAACGTTATATTTTAGGGATTGTGGTATATATTTGAGCAACAAATTTCTATTTTTCTTAATAATATAATAAGGTGACAGCACAGCTGAAGACTATCAACAACACCTTACATTAATAAAATATGTAATAAAAGGGGTTTCTTTCTTGAAATATTAATATACGATAAATATGGAAAGAACTATTAATATTAGAAATAATATTCGCAAATATTAAATAATCCTCTAGAATCCTGAAGCAATTTTAAAATTACCTTCTACATAAAATTAAATAATACACGGATGGATAGTAATAAATATTTACATTCGACTAACACCGAATACAAATATCGAACTTCAAAGAGGCGTTTACAAATTTTCTTGGAAGAGGATGGCTCCTGTGTTTCCATAAAATTAGGTAATCACGGAATTTAAAGCCACGCTACCTTTGCTTACGAGGAACGCACGCGAGAATTCCCAGTGTGTACTCAGGAATTGCAGAAACATGTAAACAGTTCCTGCTGTACAGACGAAACGCATCATCAGCTGATTATGTTCCAAACACGTGCTTCTACATGCTTAACAAAGAAAATCACCAGTTAATACAACCATATACCATTCTAACAGCGTAAATATACGTAATAGTAGCCAATCGAACGACATCCAAAGGTAGATTCAACCAAACCGAGTCGTTAAAAATATTTGACTCTGTGGCACAGGATTTCAGGTAATAAAAAAGACCCAGGTTGCGCAAAAATTTTATTGCGTTTCAAATGAAACCAAATTGGTATATATTTTTACTAATAAAAGAATCGCATAATGTAAAAGCATAAAACCAGGAAAAAAGGATTGTCGCAATAATCCTTCCGCTTGCAACAATTGATGAACCTGTACTGGCATGTTGAATGTTGCCAACACAAGCGAATACATTTATAACATTTGTCGAAGGTATTAGCAACTGCTTTACGTAAACAAGACGAAATATAAACCTAAGCGCGTGCAGCTATTGCAATATTTCGAGGTGGCACTACTTACAAATGTCCCACTATGCATTGCGGTGCATCAAAATGGTGGGACTAAAAATGTCCCACTATGCATTGCGGTGCATCAAAATGGTGAGACTAAAAATGTCCCACTATGCATTGCGGTGCATCAAAATGGTGGGACTAAAAATGTCCCACTATGCATTGCGGTGCATCAAAAT
>NW_016909285.1:640753-649656 GCF_001483705.2 Eufriesea mexicana | reverse complement strand
TTCTATATATTCAATTTTCATTTCAGACAATTTTCTCCCCCGAGTGTATAGATTTTCGATTACAATTGGTTTCGATATTTGTTCGTCCAATTATAACGAGCTGCCTATTTAATGATAGCACTGTGTTTAGGTTTCTTATGGCAGGTGTTCTTATTACGCTGACGCGCTTCCGTATCGACCAATGTTCAACCTCTTCTGTCCGTGATTGCTGTTTCAGTACATGGCGTGTTGGTACCGTGTAATGTACGATCCTCAATTCCACGTCCACTGATATCTAATTATCCACGGACAACGCTGTGTACGAAATTACAGGGCGATTTCAGGGGACGCAGAACCGTAAAAATAACGACGAACAATGACTCACGGATTTTCACGTGGATCCAGTGGATCGAGTCTGTGGCATTCTCGTACCCTTCAAATTTGAGAAACAGAGGAAATATTTTTCGAATTTTCAAACGTAACTTTTGCCATTTTTCTGGCAAAGAGTTAGGTCGTGTCGATGAAACGAAAGCTTCGTGGTATCGGACTACGATAAATTAATTACCACGTTAAATTAACGGGAAGCTTCAATTTTGATATCTGATATTCGAGTTATCTTCGTTCCTTTCGAGTCTCTTTATCTTCGAATCCCTGGAATTTGAGAAATAGCGAATTTTTAAATATATTTCCTATTTCTCTGATATGATTTGAATCGAGACTTAATTTCGACTCGATTAAATGGACTTAGTAATATTGGATTATATTTGGATAATGTTTGACTTAAATTAATGCAAAAATCCAATCTTCGATATTCCATATTCGATATTTGAATCCTTTATTCAAATCGATGTACTCCACGTGACAAATGACAGAAATTTATTTTATGTAAACAAGATGAAGGATAAATCGAATGTTATGCTTCTGAAATTAGAAAAAATTCAGAAAATGGAATTTATTGCTTTGACTGTGATTCACTTATGTTATCTTTACGTCCTTCGAAATTTATCTGTAATTATATATTACCGATCATAAACTATATATACTTGTCGTATAATTACCGATCACAGATGATAAACAGTAATTTATCGAATTCCGAAGGCATGGTATCTTCCATTTTTACGAAATGAGTTAGACAGTACCGACTTTGTAATATCGGTGTATGATTATTGACGCTGTCAAATTTAAATTAATCCGACGGGTCAGGCTATAATATTCGATATCTATGCACAGTGCATGCTACGTAGGATAAACACGCAATCGTAAATTACGCCATAAAGAGAAGAAACCAGCGTTTCGAGCTTTATCGCGATGCACAAGCTCGTTAAAGTCGCCGGTTCACACCTGGTACCTCTGCTTGTTAAACGAGCAACTTTATTTCGGGATGTGGGCATTAGTATAATAACAGCATACGCGTTAACTTAATAAGAGACTATTTCCCGAGTATATTTTATAAGTACAATGTAATTTGCGTTACATACAACACGCAGCAAGTGTCACAAAAAGAATGGAGAGCCTCAGAAAATCCTTGAAGTGTTCAAAGAAATATAAAATATAAAAGGAAATTAAATTTTCCCAATGAATTAATTAATTACCGAATACATGCTTATTTAAACGTCAAGTCACACTCGCTTCACTATCGCTTAAGTACTATTCCGTACGTTTAATTCAAAAAGTTATCAGATGCATTATCAACGATAATTAACGATGATCTAGATCGCGATAAATCTCGTAGATCACACGCGTGTTACATGAATACGATTAAAATTCAAAATCAATTGTGAAATTGCAAAGCAACCAGCAAACCGTCCTAGATATGATCTACCTATTAGGCAAATAAATGATCTCCAAACGAAGACAAAAAGTAGCAATCGAGTATATACTTTAACTTGTGATCTGAAACCTACAAAAATTAAAAATTTACAAGATAAAATTATTTCTAATACTCTTTCATTACACAAATCCAACACCGAGAAGTTACGTGTCATGAAAGCACGCCTTAATGTGCACCCGAAATCCACGCGATCAAATTTTCTTACAAAAATTCTTATGACACTGGCAAGTATACGAATTTTCGGAATTATTTGGGAGATATGAAACGATATTATAGATTCCCAATCATGGTGGAGGATCAAAGTCGATCCACGAGCCATCGGGAGGATTGACAGCGACATGATCCACGGTAGATCGCGCTTAGATTAAGCCCGAGCAAAGGTATCCGTGACCTTGTGACCTTGCGAGGATGCCTGCAACCTGGCTGGTTGAAAACGATACTGTAAACAGATGACGACAAGATGTCCCTATGGAACTGCTACGGTACCGTCTACGCAGTTTTATGTAACAGGGATTACGGAGCGCTCGAACCGGACGCCCTTGGATCACATCGCATCGATATGAGAAACTAGTTTTCATCGGGGAGGCGACTGACAAAGAAAAACGGCCAACGAAACTGTACCACATACTTACATGCCTGATCGGCTCTGTCAGACTCTCACTCGTTTGTTCGATCGATCGACACAGTTAATCGGCGAAGCGGTCTGGCGATCATTGTCGATCTTCGACGAAGTGGTCGGCTGATTTGCTTGCAAGCAAATTGGTATTGGCAAAGTGTGGAAAAGGGGGAAATTGGAGAGGAAATTGCTCGGATCTTTCCTTGCCTTATCGATTTATAGATATCGAAAACGACCCATGTCGATAATTTTATAGGAGAGGCGGGAAATAATCCTCCATTTGTTTTGGAATTATGTGAATTCTTTCACTGGAATATAAATGAAAAGGTACACTGTTTTTCATGGGACCAATTTCATGTTAGTGTCGGTCTTATTTTTAATTAGAACGCGTTGTTTATTAAAAACTCAGAATTGTTGAGAAGGACTTTCGTGTGGAGTTTAATTGTGGAAACATACTCTGGTTACTAAATTTATTCGAATATAAATTAATTAACGAATAGATAAATACAGTTATAATACATATAGATAATAAAATTGGGTTTGAAGAGAAAATTTTGGATAATAAAATTCGTGTTTGTAATTACTATGTGTATTTCTTGGAAAGAGAGTAACTAGTACTGTTCACAATCAACAATTAAATATTAATTTATAAATATTGTATGACAGGTGTCATTGCAAATCGATCAAAATAGCCGGATGCTTACGAGTGCTAATGTATTTATTAATTTACAGTATGTAGGAGGGATTTGTAAAACTGTTGATGACAGGAGTACGAAAATAGAGATGGCTAAAATGCTAGATTCAAAATAAACACTCTCTCGTGTTTTTAATTTGGCTTATGAGAATAAAGGACATATACTTTCCTACCTCAATAGCATTCTGTAAAAGTCTTAGTGCGTCTGCTTTACTTTTATTTTGACAGAAAAAAGCAAATGACGTCACTGTTTACTTCGTAGCCTCGCTGCCTCTATGCTATTTATTTATAATTTTGAAATATCCTATTGAAACGTAGAGGACGTAAAAAAATGCCAAAATGGAGTATCATAAATTTGCATCGATTTGCCTGTATCTGAATAAACAAAGCTATATCCGTTAATAAAAAGTTTGAGTTGATAGTGAAATAAAAATATGGAGCCTGTTGACGCTTGAACGGCCATATTGAAAATATACGGATACTGCTCCTTTCGTATCTTTTCGAAAAATAAATTAGCTGCATCTCGTGTTTGTTCAGTAGAGAAGTATGTAGGTCTGTTGGTTAGCATTTGCAATCCTCTTATGCGGTTCACTGATCACTGAACGGCGATTGCTGCTATCATAGAAATGCGTTGTTATTAATGCGCACAAATGACACAAATTCGAAATCGCCAGTTGCGCGTTGCATAGCGTTTTGTAAACACTTTTTGTAAAAATCCATATCTGGCGCGGGAAGATACTTCGATTAATGTGATTGGTGAATCGAACTTGTTATCTGTAGACACGCTCCTTTTCCATTGAAATTATAAAAGTAAACATTGGAAAAAGCATACGAACCAGATAAAAATATACAGTGCTTGTATAACACTATACGGTCGTTATAAAACATCGTAATCGAGTGGAAACACAGGTAAAAAGATATAATAGACCGTTTTTTATCTCATTTTTGAATATTGCAAATTTATATTAATTTTTATTATTTTTTTATGTAGCCGCATTGAAGAGAATGTTTACCGACGCTGCTCGGTCGGTAATCTAGATTGCATGTATCCTTTTACGTAGCGCCATCTACGTAATACATTCCCGCACACGTACAACCGAGACCGCCATTGATTAAACCTGTCAGAGAATCAGCTGATCGGTTATTCACGTACGTGAGATCAGCTGTGCGCAATCATGGACGCGTTGAGCGACGAGGATTTTGTAATACCTCCGGTAAAATACGAATGTAAGTAACCAATAGCATATATATGAAGTGTAGTAACGCGTTATATTCGTGAAATAAACACTTTCCTCTTGTTAGAATGATATAACCTACAGCCGGCGCGCCATTCTACCGGCATCCATTTTGCCACATGTGGATTGGGCGAAGACGAAATTCAGAACGTTATTTTGCTCGCAATTGTGGAGAAAAATAGATAAAGTCATGTGCTTCCGTTTTATTTTTCAGATTTGGACCATACGGCGGATGTACAGTAAGTATCGAGTTCGTAAATTCCCCGTGGTCGAAAGTGATATATTTTAGAGGTTACTTGCGTAGATAACCTAAAACGGAAATTGAAATGACAAATTGTCCTCGTTAATCGAGCGAAAAATACATATCGCCGAATTGTTTCGACGATATTACATTTAATCAAGTATATATCTTAATATTTGTGACGTATTATAGATTACACGCATGGGGCGATACTATGGAAGAGGCTTTCGAACAATGTGCGGTGGCCATGTTTGGGTACATGACGGATTTAGAGCGGGTTCAAATAACACAAGTACACTACGTGGAAGCAGAAGGACACGACATGGAAAGTCTACTTTTTCATTTCCTCGATGAATTGTTATTCATGTTTTCTGCCGAACCGTTTCTCGTTGCGAAGGTATATTCCATTCTCCAAACTTTGATTGTATCATTACTGAAACTAAAATCTCTTTTAATTCTAAAAATCGTAATTAATAATACCTTTTCAATTCACGTATCTTTCGCGAGATGTCTTTTACTTGATAAATTATTCGATTTAGTACACTGTTTCATTAATGATGTGGAGATTGAACAAAGTATCCTTTTCCCGCTTTAACTGCTGTTTTTGAAACTTGTAAGAGAAAGTGTCGCTTTGTGTTGCTAGAAAGTGAAGATTACTAATTTCGACCGTGAAAACTTCAAGATCACAGCGATGGGGTTAGGAGAAGAATTCACGATTGGCAAACACACGCAGAACGCCGAGGTGAAAGCTATCACGTATTCGGCCATGCAGGTCCTCGATCGTCCGGAAACAAATTGTCCCGAACTTTTCGTGATTGTAGACATATAGCTCTTTCGGGTCCTGTTCGGTGTACCGTTTGATTTTTTGGCGCGCCCTTGGAATTTGGCTTGGTTAATACTTAAGACACAAAAGTGGGGAGGAACACATGAATACAGGAGCAAGAAGGGAGGTATATACCCTCCCTTACGTCCTACATAGGGTACGATCCTTTTGTAGTTGCGTAGGGTTCAAATAAATACGTTACGAAGAAAACACCGGGCTCCCTTCTTGGCGGCCTACCTCAGGTACGTAGCAACGCAAGAAAAAACCCTGCAATTTATTCAAGGGATTACTCAGAGACAACGTTATACCGCCAACGTATGATTGTATGCGATGTATTTGAATAATGTAAATATTTTTCTTTCTGATGCCTCTTTATTTGTATTTACAGGTCTTCGACCTTTGTCGAAAACTGTTAACAATAACTTGTAAATGTAAACGACGTACAAGAAATATTATATATTAGTATATTTGTATGTTTTTATATACAGAATAAAGATACTTTTTATGTTTTGTGTTAATGGAAATTTTCATTGTCAAAAAGTATAAAGATCGATGTGTATACGATTAGAATTAAAATTTCTGTTAAAAGAACGTAGAAATTGGAATACGAATCATCGATTGACACTGAGAATTTTCGAACCGCATGGAGAAATGAGAAAATTGAGCATGCTTCTGCACGTACAAAGCATACGGCCCTGGCGTCCAACACCCCTCCATCGTGAAGGAAGCGACGACCGCCCGCTTAGTTTCGGGCAAGAAACGACAGGCAGTGGGATCCTCCCAATGTTCGGAAGTGTGTGCACTCCAGAAAAGAGAATCAAAAAGTTTTGAAAATTACATAACTGGCGAGTGTGTTAATCATTCGTTTTATTCTGGCCCCCTTTTCTCCGCGATAAGGCCCACGTTAAAGGGACTCACTGCCAACATCAAGCGTGGACGTTTGTTCTGAAAGCGCACACCCCTGACCATGGCGGACTGACACGGTAATAATCTATAAGGACAATATATCGTGACGTTTTAAACTGTCAAAGACGAATAACTGTTGTATCAAGCACGAACGTGTCTCGAGAAAGTCGTGATATAGGGATTTTTCACCTACATGCCGGAGCTTGCGTGGCAGTTTCGTGGAAAACGAGAAGGACAGTTTTGGCGCGTGTATTCGTTATCTCTGTAAAAAGTCTGTGCAATTCATGAATTCGTGGTTTTCCTCGTCCTGTTTTTATATCAACAAATACGGCACGCAATACTGGAAAAGCAAGACATGGTGTATTCATCGTGGAACATCTAACCCCAAGGAATATAAACAAACGTTAGCACGAATATTCGCAAGACCATTGTCATTTCGAGGAATTCGAGAGACAAGGAAAAACAGTGGCTCTGTGAAAATCTGTGAAAAACGAAGGAAAGTTAACACAATCTAGGAACTTTTTTGGATATCTGCGATAGCTGGCGGCGCGGTGGTTACGGAGAAAAGCGAAGTGACGGTTTTGGCGCGCGTACTCGACTCCTGTGTGCGACCGGCAGATGGCCGGTGCGCCGGTACGTTATAGGCGCGCGTCCACGAACGCACCGACACATGACAGGCGCCTAAGCACGTACTACCACCGTGACAGAGACGCGTTCAAGAACATATCGAGACAGTGGTAGAAGACCACTACTACCGTGACATTGCGCGTTGTGAGAGCGCAGTAGAGCGCACGGACACGCGGTTCGGTGTTACTACTACCGGCACAGGCGGGTCTATCTGCCTCGTAGCCCGAGCCAGTTGCCAGCGCGCCAGCCAGCCCCGTCCATCCAATCGCCCAGCTCACGAGCCGGCCTCGTGTGCGCGCGCGACACCCCGACAGAAAAGGTTCGTTTTCCTCGCCGGTGGCTCGACCGATCATGTCGAGGCGGGGCTTATCGTGAACTTTAGAGCCTGTACATTCCTTGGAAGCTGAAAACACGGCGAACGCACGAACGGCTTCGGCCCTTTACACACGATTATTTCGGGTCCCCAGTCTACTGCTGCTGCTGCTACTGCTGCTGCTGCTGCTGCTGCTTTGGCTGTCGTTCCTATTGCCGAGATCGGCTCTGCAGAAAATGGACACCGCACCAGTGCAGTAGAGAGACAGAGCGAAACAGATATATAGAAAAACGAGCGTGAAAGAGAAAGAGAGAGAGGGAAAGGGACAGAGAGAGAAATAAAGGCCACGCATCTACTACGACTACGACGAGGATAACGACAACGGTTATAAGCCGAGAAAGAAGGACAGAGGGAGAGAAAACGAGCGAGGGCGAGGGAGTAGTAAATCGTATGTACGAAGTGTGTATATGATATACCGAAGCGAAAAGCAAGAGAAACATTCGTGTACGGGTTAGCCTCGGGAGACCGGGTTAGAAGGCTTGTCGTCGTCTCCCGGGCGCACGTTTATCTGTCCTGTCATCGACAGGCCTCAGTGAAAATTACATCTAGAAATATCGACAACGCGACAGCAACGATCACGACCACGACGGCGACGTATTTGCCATCGAGGAGGCACGGATATGCCTCGCTCGTCGGTGCTGTGACACGCGCCGCGCCGTGTGCTGGCTGAACCTCCCGGAAGAGAGCGTGGGCCTCCGTCTCAAAATACTGTGCGGTTTCTACCGCACGCTCGAGAGCCAAGTAAGTGGAATAAACACGCGTAAATCGTTTTTCAATATCCATTTGTTTCGGCCGATGAAAAAATTCTCGGCCTAGGGGAATAGTAACAGTTGTTTCGAAACTCCACACTCGGGTCTCCGTTCGAGGCGAGCGTTTTAACCGTGCGTGTTTCTTTCTATCGCAATCGTACGAAAGATGTGCTTACTGGAGCGCATAAACAGAAAGGAAAGAAAGAAAAAAAAAAAGAAAAGAAAAGAATGGCCCGTTATTTCGAGCGCAACCGATTTGGTGCGTCGAAAGTCGCTGGCATCACTCGCGATCAATCGCGAAAGCGTGCACTGATTCTAGGTTTCCTCATGACCGTGCCGGTAGCACGCCTAACTAGGGATACTCTAGTCCCGGCTTGGCTCTTTAAACGGCTCTACGTATTGCGTGCGAATCGTATTGTTCCTATGTGTGCGTATCGGCGAGGAGTGGTGTGTGTGCGCGCGCTCGCATAATCGCGCTCCCTCGTCCGCCCGCTCGCGCTCGCTCGCTCACTCTCGTATGCATGGCCGCTTCGGTGCGTGGCGTGCGGATTATTCGCGAGTACGCATTGTCGTGTTCAATAAAATCGCAATTCATTTGTTGTTTGGTCGTGGTCGAATGTTCTGCGGAGTATAAAAACAGAAAACTAATAAAAGAAAGGAACAACCTCTAAACCTACGATCAACGTTAACAGCTGATCGCGGCCACTCTGTATGAACGATGTAAGACAGATACGACGCTGATGCTTGCACGTTTTCCACTTTGCGATGATAAGAGAAAGGCAACGATTATTCGTTGATAGACCTTGCGACCTGTGCTGTTTCCACGAGC
>NW_016909285.1:618110-640516 GCF_001483705.2 Eufriesea mexicana | reverse complement strand
AAGAGCGGAAAAAAAGGGGGACAGTAAGGTTCGTCGCAAACATCTGGGGCCTGAAGCCTCGTGCACACGAGGCATGCTTGTTTATCTATACGAAATCCATTGGAAGCTTCTGCCGTATTTCCTGTCCGTGCGCTGCACACTTTTCAGATTTCCCACTCAGGATATTCTATGAACATGGAAAAAAAAAGGAATCAAAATAACTGTTGCATCGAACGAGATCATTGGATTTATTGCATACCTCCTTAAAGGTCGTTCGCGTGGAACGTTTGTGAACTGACGTTATATCTCGTGTTTTAAAGAGCTCGCTCCTACCAATCGATGGGCTAGGCTAGTTCTACATCCAATGCCGTCGACGCGAGTTACACTAGTCGGGTTTTATCTTCGAGATAACATCCTACCAATCAATGCCTCCGCATCCGTGCATTGCTCCCAACCTTCGAATGCGCTTTACCGTGCTATTGGCCTCACGATCTCACGTCGTACGCGGTGTGGTACGGTGTGTACTCGGCCAAACAGGCGAAAACGAGACAACCACGCAGTTCGACCGGGAGTTTGCTTCTAAAACTGCTTACAACGCAAGGCTGCTGTAACACGACGATCCTGCGGCGTGCCTCTTTAAACCACACCCGGAACGCTGCCTCGTGTTCTCGAGACGCTTGCTCTTTTTTTCGAAAATTCTCGTACGCGTCCGCACCGTGGGTCTCACTCCGCTCAGGCGCGTAACCAGCCTTTTGAAAACGGGGACCTTAGGAAGGATTTTCTACTATTTTTCGCGGCTACTTTGTTTTCCCGTACTCGGTTTCTAAACGAGGAACATCGTCTCGTGCGGTCGGTATAAACGGCTAATAAAAGGATATGACTCTAGGGAATTTTTTCTCAGTCGACGCGTAGGAAATTAGTTGAGCACTCTAATCGACTTTCAAATGCCTACGATAGTTAATAACGGTTGAACACATGTTTTTAGAAATGACACAATAAATTCGAACTGAACATGTAACGTTTGTGAATTTCGAAAAGTGAAATATACATTTTCCTTGTATTCTCAATTAATGACATAATCATTTGTTTGTAATTATGACAATCTTCGTTGCCGATTTTAAACAATAGTGCAAAATTATAATGCGTATATTCGAGACTTGTACAATTTTTTAACGCGAAACGTTTGAATTTTATTATCTGTTGAAAGTGCTGCGTAGTTTAATTTTGTTGGTTTTTCAAAAATTACAGGAAATAGTTGTTAAAAATTTTAAAGATCAAATACAAAAGATACACAATGAACAATTGCTTGTTTTAATTTCTTTTTGTTTTTGCTTTCATTTTTCTCGTGTGCAGCTGCTGTACACTCGCATTAAAGTACAATACAGAAATTGATCTGTAGTTTTCACCAGATGTTCAGTACTTGCAGAATTGTCACCTTGCCGTTTGGTCGACCACTTCCGTTTCTTTATTCTGAACAACGATTATTTTTGTACATCGTCATATACCAAATATTCCAATTATTTTGTATGTTTCATTACATTTATCAAATGTTCTTAGTTTTCTCAAAATACTACTACTTTCATACGATTTAAATTCAACGAATTAAATATTTTATTAAATATTAAAAACACATGGAAATTATTGTAGATGATTGTATTTAAAAGGTCACTTAAAAATTCACAGTTGCACTTCCCATTAATTGCGTAATAATAAAGTTCATTTTTCTATCTATCATGGCATATTAATTTTCCAGTTTTTTTTTTTTTAATTGTAACAAGAAATTTTGTCATTTTCTCTGTGAAGACAAATGCGTTCTTTGGAATACGAGTTCTATTATTAGGATCTACCAATGTTGCTTGATTCAAGAATAAAAACCTTCTCCCCTATGCTGTCTGTTCTTTGATATGCATCTAAAAAGTCGCTTCTCCTTAAATGTGCTATCGCGACCGAATAAAATACACTCACAAATGGGTGGCACTGACAAAAAGTCGAGAATGAAGGGACGACGATCGATAGGAATTTTTATCGGATCCGTACACCTCACTGTCAATAATTTTCACATATGAATGGTATATTTTTGATAAAGCATATACTGTCGACAAGGTTAACAAGGTACTAATATCTCGTTAAAATGTTGCATTTCAAATTTCCTGGCCAATCTTTCTGCTATGTTTCAAATTTTCATTAACGGATATCAAGTAGCGACACATTTGAGATAATAAACAATTTTTTGTAATGAACGATATGAAATGAAAAATACGTATCCGCCAAATCAGTATACATTTATTAACCTTCATGGACGATGCTGTAGTGTAATGACACGTTTTCTGAAAAACTTCGACAACTAAATTTTATTAATCAAAAGTAGGAAAAGATATTTATAAATGTCATTATTTATGTAATTAACATTAACTTCGTGATTGCTATATTGTACAAATATATAATGATATTAAAAAACATTACACTAATATTAAATGTAATTATTTAAATATACAATAAAAACTACTATTTTATAAACAGTGTAGAAATATTTGTTAATATTTTGTATCTGATAATAAATTTATTCCAGTATTTTACATAATTTTGTAAGGAAATTTATGGAATATTTGTCTTATGTATTTTTGATTGTATTCTATAAAAAAATGTACATTATGTTTCAAAATATTTGTATTTTCGTGATAATACTTCTTTTTATATTCGTTCAACAAGTTTACTTGTATGTATTTCTATTGCATACATTGATACTTTCATGTCATGACAGAAATCTGTAACTAGTTATTTTCTGCAATAATTATCAGTGAAATTTAATTTTAATGCAAAGTGAAGAAATATTTGATATTAGGCAAATAAAATTTCATCTATGAGTTATTAACTAGAAATATATATTGAACAGAACAACCTCAATAACAGAATATAAAAGTTTCTAAGGCATTGTACCATAATATTATGTGAGTTAGGTTTGTTTTTGTACCAAGTTTTAATTTAATACTTAAAATTCTTAATTGAAAATATTTAAAGAAATTATTACTTACTTTATCTTGGATATTACTTTTCTCGATCTTGCATGTTTCAAGTCTTATATCATAAGTTTCTTATTTCACAACTTTATACTTTTATATTTTTATTATTACTGTTATAGATTCTTATAAACAACAAAAATGCCTCGAGTAAGGAGACAAGTGGTCTTGGAAGATCCTGCCAGGCCTGTCACACCAGATATGGTGGATACTAAATTACGTATGTATCAATTAGAAGTCATTTAGTAATTTTCATTTGATTTATTTACTTATTTGTAAATGTACAAATTTTTTTCAGTAAAAACAGAGTTTTTGGATGATGGGTCTTTGGATGAGGTGCAAGCACAAAAAGTGGCTGAAGAGACGCCAAGTCCTCATCTTCAAGACCACCAGTATGGACAAACACCTTGTTATCAAGTAACAAGGAAACCTACACAATCACCACCACGAACTGAAGTAAATACAGTCATATTTATAATGACATAACTTTTAAAATAAAGAATCATTATTGATGAAAAGATTAGTCAAATATAATTGCATTTTCCAGTATATTCAAAGCTTATAATATTACTTACAAGTGATTTAAGAAGTCTATTAATTATTACAAAAGTAGTTCCTTCGAAATAACATTTTACTCTATTTTTAATTTTATCAACTGTTTAATTCAATTGATATGGATAAAACTATAACAAATTATTTCATAGTAGTAAGGTTAACATTACAACATATTAATATTATATTTTCTTATGTTTTTGCAGCAAATTTCAGTACAGGCAGTGAAAAGAAGACTGAATCTGGAAATGGGAACTACAGGTCCCAGCCAATCTGCCTTTAAGGCTCCTAGAGGTAAACGTAGGAGATCTGGATCAAGTTCCCTAGCTGGCCACACACCTACAAAAAGTAAATTTCACTTTTGTTTCTTTAAATATTATCGTTCGCATCTTCGAGGAAAAGAAATGTTATCTTCGTTACAGGTAAAACAGTAGAGAGAACGCGGTACGATACATCACTGAGCTTACTTACAAAAAAGTTCATACACTTAGTTGAAAGCAGTCAAGACGGTGTTGTAGATTTAAACGTAGCGTCTGAAAAGTTAGAAGTACAGAAACGTCGTATATATGACATTACGAATGTATTGGAAGGCATAGGTATTTTGGAGAAGAAAAGTAAAAACAATATACAATGGAAGTACGTTATTCATTGTTTATCAAGAACTAAATACCAAGATTTTCTACCCGAGTGGTAAACGTAATCATTGTGTTTTACAGAGGCGGTCAGTTACCAAACGACAGGAACGATATCGCTGATCTCAGAAGGGAGGTGGCAGATTTAGAAGCTAAGGAAAATACTTTGGATCGATTGATTCACGGTGCAAATAAAAACCTTAGGGAACTCTGCGCAGACAGACAATACGCTTATGTAACGTACCACGATTTACGTTCTGTCCCAATGTACAAAGACCAAGCTATAATGGCAGTAAAAGCTCCGCCAGAAGCTACTCTTCATGTTCCACAACCTATTAATAACCTTGGTCAACAAAAGGTAATCATTGTTCATTATTTAAGTAAATTAAAATTGGAAATATTTTTGAATCGCTTATTGATTGCGTTATACGTTCTTTTACAGCTTCAAATGCACATGAGGTCATCTCATGGAGAAATAGAGGTGTTCCTCTGTCCCGATGATCCTGCAGTTAAAACGTCTCCCAATTCGGGTTACACGACGACGCAACCTGTGCCTTCGTCAAAAGAATCCGATTTACCCTGTCTGCCTCCTGAAATGCTGGCCAATGGAGATAGTGGGGTTCGGGTTGAACCAGTACCTTCTGTTGAGAGTTCGTTGAATACTCGTTTGAGTACTCCGATTATATCTGCAGTTACCAGTTTAGCAGGCATGAGGGACGCGCTTTTGTGTGAATCTGATGATTACGGACCAATGGGTGGTGGCAAATTCCAACTCCAAACGGAGGATCAAATTAGCACTCCAGGTAGGATCGCGTATATATATAATTAGGATTTAGTAAGATTCACTTGCTATTCTATTTTTTCATTTTTTTCTTTACGAATGCTTTTGAAAAATAATAACTTAATTTAGGAAAACAAAATTGGTGCATTTGTATGCAATATTGATTTTAATTCCATTATAAAGCTAATTTTTTTTATCCATCTCTTTTTTGCTATTGTTCTCAGCACGTACGCTTTTAAATGTACCGCTACATTTCAATGCGAATGCAGGACGTAAAATGCTAATAATCGCAATAAGGTGAATACTACCTTTTAAATATAGAAATAAGGATCTAAAAAGAAGCAAAAATTATTTAATAATTGCTTTCACACAATTGTATAATTTATAATGAGCACAAGTGTTAACTTGCTTATTTTCACCTTTTTGCATTACTTACCACATTCTTTATGTTCGTTTATTAATACACATTAACACGATAATTTATAATTGCTAATTTAACAATTTAATGCAATGTTTTGATTAATTTTTTATCGATTAATGTCTCTACATTTCTTTAACTGCAATGTTCCTTTTCATTGCAGTTGTATCCTTTTCTTTCATACTTCTTTCTTATCGTTATCATTGTTATATTTTTATATTATTTTTTTTTTGTTCTATTTTATTTCGTTTTTTAATAAATACTTTTCACACTGCAATTTTTTGTCTCTATGCTTCCAAGATGTTTCAAACGGAAATACGTTTCTTTCTTGCTGAAATAAACGAGAGATTTGTAATAACGATACTAAAATCTTAAACTCGAAAGGAACGTTGCTCATGCACTGATAAATTCCATAACATTTCTCACAAAAAAAATAATCCGTCCGAGAAAAAGGGATAGCGAGAGTTAATATTCCGTTGTCCCTCGAATTCTACTAACTTGAGCTATCTTTTTTCCTCGGTCCTCTACATTTTCAACAATGGAGGATAGCCGTACCCTGATGGAGCTCTGGCTGTGACTTGTGTATTAAGAAAATTCAAATCACATCACAGGCAGAGTTCTAGTTAGGTAACGGTCTCAAACAGCGAAGCTCGTGTCGCGCGAAGGTACGTTTCATAGATCAAATAATTATTGGCTTGTTTGTGTTTCAGTGCAGATGTATGTGTACTCTCCTTCTTCTGGCATCCTCCTCACTGTGGCATACACCTCATTATAGAATGCTTTTAATCCCTTTACTCTGTGGCTTAAAATGTCTTATTTCCTCACTTAGCGCTGAATTAATATTCTTTTACAAGCAGATGTGGCAAATCTCACGAAAATCATTCGCAACGTAATCATCCTTAATTCCATAGAACTCTAGCTGTAGTACGTTTCTGCTTCTAACAAAATAATCAAGATCAATCTGTTCACTTACAAATGCAATAAAGTATCAAACGATCGATGAAATAAAACGGATAATAAACTAATATAGAAAGTGTTCGACTCTAACGCTTTAAATGTCGCGAATTAGTATCGAAATTAAATAACATCCTCGCTTATGAATTGCCGATTGAAATGGAGCAAATCAAACGAGCTTGAACATCCGAATGTGTAATTGACTCCTGATAACTTTGAACGTTTTCAAAAATTGACGAAACGCGAAGAAGAAAATGATAGATAAATAAACAGTAAAAGCCAGTCTCTGAAAGTGGAGATACTCGATAAGACAGGACAAGCCCAGCATTTTTTCTCTCTTTTGTTGCAGATCTAAGTATTCTCGATTTCGGAGAGCACCTGCTGTCCCTGGAACCGCCTCTTTCCGAAAACGACTATTCGTTCTCGTTAGGCACGGAGGAGGGACTTTCGGATCTCTTTGATTTCAAATTCTAAAGGATATCGTCCTAATCGTCGTCGTCGTGACACGCAACACACCCCTGTCTTTTTTGGACTACCACTCTGAGTTCGCCTCCCTAGTATTCGAACGGATAGAGGTCACTTGGTTAATCCGATAATAATGCGAGCACTTTCGTGTCGTACCGATTGGCAGTTTTCGTTGTTAACTTCTAAGGGAACGATCGAGCAGTACGTAGCATGTAGTTATCTATCGGTCCATTGTTCGATTAGGGTAATAGAAGCAGGGACAGTTTGACAAATACGTACGAAACACAATCAAATTCACGGCACAATAAAAATGGAAAACGAAAAAAAATCGGCACACTGCTGACCTGGTTTTAAGTAAACGGTTTCGCTTCTTAGTTTCTGTGAAGGAAGGAAGACAAATGAGAAAGACGAACACACGTGTAAATATCATTGAAAAAGTATATAGATAGGACGTGTTATTCGAGTACCGAATAGTATTTTGTCGAACATGTGTCTCACGTCGAGGTGTTTTTAGCAAACGTTTCCGCAAAATCAACCGCACACAATGTGTATCACGGTCGGTCCGCTTTCAAAATTCTGCCTCTGCGAGGACAAGAAGAGCATCAATAATTAACGGGGGAAAGACATATCACGCCAACGGTGAACGCGCGCGCGGTCAGTACTTCCGGCCTGACATGGTCGCAGCCGATTGAGTTTCCGGGATAATAAGTTGTAAAGCTGCCCTGGCGGAGTTGAAGCGCCGTTTTCTTGTGCAATGTGTAATAATACTGTAAATGATGTTAAGCGTATGAAGGCTATAGAAGTGGAGGAACGATGGAAGAGGAAGTGGAGGATATATATGACGTTTCAAAGAGAAGAGAGACTGGACTCGTGTCGACGAACAACTACGATGTTTCCCTTTTTGGTTTCCTTTTTTCTTTCATGTGGTTAATCAATCGAATTGTATAAAAATTACTACTAGAATCGATAGCGTACGCGGAAGAAAAGTCATTTCGATGAAAGAAGTCCCTCCTAGCGTAATGTTTCTATCGACGTGATATATATAATTGAAGAGGAGAGAGAGAGAGAGAGAGAGAGAGAGAGAGGAGAGAAAAAAGAAAAAAAAGAAAAATAAGAAAATAGAGAACAACGGATAAAACGTCTTCCGGGCGGTCGCCTTCTCTTGTCACTGGGACTGACTAATTGTTTTTTTCTAAATCATCGTGCTTAAGCCGAGAGACCGCCGTCCGGAAGGGTTGAATTGTAATTATTAAAAATTTTTGTCGAGACGATCGATGCGTAGTAAGCTTTATCGACGAAGAAATCGTTTGTAAAAAGAAAAAATGAAGACAAAAAAAGGGAGAGAGAGAGAGAGACGACGAAGATGAAACGCGAGCGGCTGGATGGCATAGTTTTTATTCTATATACTTTTGTAATCGGTCGAATTTTCCGAATAGAGAGCGAAAATTTGTACAGTTCGATGCACGAAATACGAGGATAAAAAGAAACAAAAAAAAAAAAAACTAATAATAATGAAGTATATAATAATTGAATTTATCTGTCGGTGCGGATGAGGAGCATTTTGTGACATGTAAAAATATACACACATACAAAAGCACGTACATTACATACATACATACACGAACATCATCATCTCACAGTCTGATCCTATCGGAGGAAAAATATTGTACAGTCCGGCTATTGATCATCATCATCGTTTTGGATTAAGCTTGTTCGACGATGTCGAAGCGAACATGGAGACGAACTCGAGCGTACGATGGGAAAAATAGATGAACGAAGGAGGAAAAGAGAGTATAAGGAGAAGAATCGTAATGCAGATAATCTTAGGCGGTATCGTTGCATGTAAACGCATGTGTATTTAATTCGAGTCGTAACGATGGAGAGAACGTCTAAGATTCTTTTTCAGGATACAGTGCTATTCTGGACCTGATTTAACAAGGGGTTTTTCGAAGAGAATTTTACACCAGTGCGTCTAGACTTTTGCCGCGTGTAACGGGACGGGAAAAGAGAAGCTTAATGTCAGCGTTTCAGTGAAACTTTGTTAAGACGTGAGCATCGATGACGAATATTGTTCCTGAAGAAATCGTGGACGCACTGGAGGGAATTGTCTCAGCTGGAAGTCTCTTAAGGATGTACCCTAAACGTACAACTTAGTGTACGTCCAAAGCCATAGTGCCTACACAATAATGATCACACCCTTCTGCAAAACTGTAAATAATTTACATACTATACAAAGTATATATACATATATATGTATATATATGTATATGTATATGTATATATATAAATATATATATATACATACACACAGACAGGCAAAATGTAAGAACGTGACGACCCCGATGGACAAAGAAATAATAGAAAGAAAAACCGAGTGCTGCGGACACCTCATTGCGATTATCACGAAATATCGATTAGTTAGTTTTAATTACGATTAATAATTAATTATTGAAGCATTACACGAGGAAAATGTTAGTTTATAAATTCGCTTGTTACATGTAGATATATGTATACGTATACGTATATGTATATGTAATAAGCACGTATGTTTTATAGTCAAACGAACATTGTGCAGAATAACGACAGGATTACGATTACTTGGGAATCTTGGGGAACTATCTTTTCTTTTTCTTTTTCCTCCCTCTTTTTTTTTTCTTTTTTCTTTTCTTCCCCTTTGAAGCACAGGAACGCGAACCAAGCGTTTCTTCTCGCTACGTGTATTTATTTCAACGAGTATCGCTCATTTTAGAGCAGATGAGAATTAACCAAGGATAGCTTTTCCTCCCGCCATTGTGTCGTCGAATGAAATAAGCCAATAATCCCGAGACGATTATTCTGCACAACGTTCGTGGAGCGCAATACCTATTTACAAAATGGAAGGATTCTACTAGGTTTGTTTTCTTTTTTCTTTCTTTTTCTGTTTCTTTTCTTCTTTTTCCTCGATTAAACTGGTGGCATCGCGCTTTTTTCATACGCATCGTGCAACGAGAGGGGAAGCAAAAGGGAAGAAAAAAAGAAAACAAGAAGAAAAAATGAATCGAGTGTGCGTGAACGTGTGTGAGTGGACGTGATGATCGAATGATGATAATTGATACGAATGTTCGATGGTCGACGGTTCGATTAACGATCCCGACACACCAGTGAGAAGTTACGATATTTTCTACCTGAATGTTTGCGGGGATCTCGGCCAAGTCTGAGCTCGTCCGGGATTTTACGAAGTGTAATGATAGTTCATTGATATTGTATATTTTACTCTGTTCGAAGAGTACGTTGTAAGAAACACATCGATTGAAAAAGAAAAAAAAAAAGAAAAAAAAACAGGAGAAAATAGGGGACAAAAGTGAGAAAACTGCGAGTGTCGTTCCGACGTTTTCAGACTTACCGGGATCTTTTTATAATAACTTATCGCGAAGATGGCAGTCCATCAGTTTTCATTTTTTAAGCCCGATTATTCGTGGAAACCTCTGGCCCGCTTCTGGCAGTCTGTCGAATAAGGCGCTTCTGGTATTTTACAACGGACGACAGAGCCTTTCCTTTTCTTTATTTCTCTTCGTTTAGCGGGAGTTTTATGATCTTTACTTAACGCGAACCGGAGCATTGTGTATAAATTATTAACGTTGTTTCGGCGAGCAACAACGACGATTCGATTATTTAAATTAAGGGGGAGATGGAAAACGAAAAAAAAAAATATGAAGATTAAGGAGTAATAGAGACGCGTTGCTTTCGAGATACATCGATGTTCTTTGGAATTTTCTTGATTCTAATTCGTCAATGATTCCTTTTTTTAATCACTGTTCGCGCGCGCACGCGTACAATACGCACGCAAATACACTTTTCTACGAATGTATTTGAGAGACTGTTCAGAAATAATACTTAAAAAGAAAAAGAAGAAAAAATTAATTCTGATCGATTGTCTTAGAAAGAGGGAAAAGAAAAAAAAAAAAATTGAACGATGTATGTACCAATACGACGAACGAGAATTTTGTCACATTTTACGGGCACGACCCGCCGAAAGATACAGTGAAAAGAAGATTGAAAAGAAAAAAAAAAAAAAAGTGAAGAGGAAGTTACAAAATATAACCTTGTGTAACGTCATAGGGAGATGTGATGTTTTTAATTTTCCATAACCTTCGTGTTCGCTTATTACGCCCTATACGAAAACCAATGTTTCGTTTATTTTGTTAACAAAAGTAGGATGATGTATTTATACGAATCGGCATTTCTGTTGTCCGACGTTAAACGCTCGTTATTCGAATCGATTTTAAATTTAAGTTGCTCGTATAATTTTGCATCGGAAAATTCGTTCGTAAAACTTGCGTATAAGTTCTAAATGTCTATATCAAAATAACGATTAATGTAGCAAAAGAGATATTTTTTATGTACGTTTAATACGTATAACGGTATGAAAAAATAAAGCGTCAAAACTTGATTTTGATCGTTATAAACGTATCTACGCTTAATATACGTGTATCATTATGAACTCGCATAAGTAAGCGATTTATAATTTTAACATTTAAATCTATAATTTTGATATTTTATTTCGATTATAATTTTGTCAAGGAAAAGAAAATTAAAAGGTATATATGAAAACATGAATCAATGCGTTATTTAACTGAGAAATATACGCATTTACCTTATTTCAAACGAAGTGCGCATGCGCAACGTTCACACGCGGTCACTTATCTTCGCGCTACAGTTGATCGTTTACCATTCCCGCGTCAGCGCCTGAAGAGTGAGCTTCGTTTGTGTTTCATATATTTTGACTTTTCTACATATATATAGATATATAAATATCTTACAGTCGTATATACAAAAGTAAAATTTAGACATAATGTATATATGCTCATAACATTATTAGTTATTTTCGTACTTTGTATCGATACATTATAGGTTAGAATAAGCAATAGATAACTGTCGTACATTTCACAGATTGTACATTTGGCTTACAAAAAATATATAACTGTTGTTATGTCAGTTATTTGTAATCGATCGCAATACTTATTTTAGCATAAAGAAATACACGTGACATTTTAATGCCTATTATTATTTATGTTATTACAAATTTAAGTTTTGAATTATATTTAAATCAAATCTGCGTCTCCTTCGGACAGGCTTGATAATCGGGCAAACGAAAACTCCCTAGCACTGAGAATTTTATCACTATACACAATCGTTCGCAATGCGTATTAGCCTTTATGTGTGAATTTTTAAGATATAATCTAAGACGCTATGTTCAAAGTTCTGCTTTAAATTGATCAGTGAAAATCAATTGTTTTCCATTGGCGCGAATTATCGAGCTATTTCCTAAATTTAGGCAATATTTAAAACTGACGGCTCAAAAACCAACAGCCAAAATAAGCAACCTAAAGGATACAAGTATGCCACCGAAGTGTAAATTTCAAGAAGGTATATGTTTAATTTTTAATACATATGTACCGAAAGTTCTCGTGTACATTTAATGAATTTTTATTACTGAATAATAAATATTTTTTTTATTCGTTCGTAATCTTTGATTTGGTTTTCATTAAATATGTTATTATTTATAGGGGAGAAAGTCTTATGTTTTCATGGTCCATTAATATATGAAGCAAAATGTCTAAAATCCTCCATTACTAAAGAGAAACAGATTAAATATTTTATTCATTATGCTGGATGGAATAAGAAGTAAGTTTCCATTTATATTATCTATTTCTACTAAGTTTCATATTATAAACATTAATGTAATATAAACAGTTGGGATGAGTGGGTTCCAGAAAGTAGAGTTCTTAAATATAATGAGGCAAATGTACAGAGACAGAGAGAAGTTCAAAGAGCACATTCGAATCAACAATCTGCACAGAAAAATAAGAAAGGTAGTACTTCATCTAAAACTCAAGGACGTAGAAGTGAAGGTGTACGTGAGAAGGATACTGATAGTAGAGCTAGTACTCCTGTCGCAACGGTTGATAAGGGTGTTAGTCGGTTTAATAAAAGCAGCAGTAGTAACGTGACACCATCGTCGTCTCATGATTCTACTTCAGATGCTCCACGAAAAAAACGCAGGTTTGTCCCAAATAAATTTAATAGAATTTTACAAACAACTTACTATTAACCAATAAAATGTATAAAACAAAAAAAAAATTGTTACAGCCGATTGGAACCATCCGGTGAAACAGAAGAATATCTCACAAAAGTAGAGGTTAAAATTAAAATACCAGAAGAATTGAAATTTGTGCTTATAGATGAATCAGAAGTAATATTAAAACATCATAAATTACCTGCTTTACCTGTAAAAAATACAGTTGATAAAATTTTAGATGATTATGTAGAATCAAAATCATTAGGAAAAAATGACTCTGTTAGGTATTTGTGACAGCAATGTTTCATGCAATTTGTGACGCATCATTTATAAGTTAAAAAAAATATAGCATACAAAATAATAAATGCTTATTTAAACTTATAAATAATGTATAAACATTAAATTTACTATTTAATTATTTTCAGGGAAAGTACATTAGAAATAACTAAAGGTATTCGCGAATACTTTAATATTTCTCTAGGTTTACAATTATTATATAAGTGGGAACGTCCACAATTTATACAAATTATGAATGATAACCCTGAAACACTGCCAAGTCAATTGTATGGAGCATTTCACTTACTAAGGCTATTTGGTACTGTTTCTAATTATATTTTTTAATGATTATGTTAATACTATTAAAAATATTGCTATTCAATTGAATTATTTTTCTAGTGAGACTTGGAGGAATGTTATCGTATACTACATTGGATGAAAGAAGCATACAACTATTACTATCTCATTTTCACGATTTTTTACAATACTTGCAGAAACATAATACTGAACTTTTTAATCTTCAACAAGACTATGCAGACTCACCGCCAGATTATCACAGGAAATATGCCTAAGTTAGTATAAATATCATATTTTGTTCGAGACTACCACAAGGCAGCTGCAATATTTGATTAATAAACATGTACATTGATACATTATTAGAAATAATTCGATATGAAGATAGGTTATTGTAAAAACACTTAAAAATTTTACAAATCGTATGTTATATTGTTCGAAATTTTTCTAAAATGTAAGCACAGTTTTTTAGTTTCTTAAGTGTACAAAGGGATGTAATACATTTTATGGTATATACTTTAATTTAGGAGAAAATATTAATGAATTATATCTTTTATTTATTGTATATATATTGTATTATGAATTTACTATCTAATTACAATTTTATACATATTTGGAAATACTCAAGTCATGAGCATAGCTTGTGTTTGATTAATACCATTCTACTAAATACGTATTTTTATTTACTTTTTTTTAAATTATCGATTCAAATTATGTTAAATTTCGCGATTACAAAATTGAATAATTACGATAAATTAAGTGTATATAGTATTTATGTTACTACATATATGTAAATATAAAATTCTGTTATTCTTGAAACGAAATTATTAATCATCGATTGCCTATTTAAATTGTGAAGTGCAACAAGATTTGCAAATTCAATGTTATGATCAAATCATAGACATTCTGAGAATATGCAAATAGCTATTGTCTATATGCATTCATTTACATAAGAAAACAAATTTTATGTTATGTAAGACGTATTATTGTTCGAATACATACATATAGTAAAACTGAATATAGTATAATCGCGTTCAGTCAAATCGATGATCATTTTATCTCAAAAATAATATTCAAAGGCGATAAAACTAGGTTTGCGATGATCTTTCTTTTATTTACATAGGACCGGCAGTCGATAACAGCACATATATACATGAAAATCGACAAGAGTTATATATACAGTTGAATGCGTACACAAACGTATCATCTAGTCTACAAACATCAGGTCAGTCAGTCAGTGGCAAGAAAAAATGGCGGATGTCGAGTTGAACGTCGACAACCTGATACAAAGATTGTTGGAAGGTACGTGATAAAAAAAGGGCCTCTGTGAAAAGAAAGTGTGAAGTTGTTCTCGGTAATATCATCTTCAGTTTGGTGTACAGTTGATCGAAAGTTTTTTCCGTAATACCCAGTGAAAATCGCTCGATGCGAAGTCGCGCCGCGTACATCGAGTATATATACATTTCTTTCCAGCCAAAGGAAGATTAAATCGTGCGCGATCTACTTTATGACATCCGATATCTGTGTATTACGAATCTACGAATGGTTTTCTTCGAGTTTCCTCATTTGTCGAAAGTTCGTTTTACTCGTGGTCTGTAGATATTAAAGAGAGAGAAAAGAAAAAAGAAAAAGATATCGATCTTCCAGTGTTGCAGTCGTCGTAATTCTTTAGACATGCCAGACGTCTTCGGATTTATTCCGTATTTTTCTTTATTTTCTCAGAAGGCAAAACTATTTCCTTTTGTTTGTTCTCTTTTCTCATGCTACATGTCGGAACTCTTTGCGGTAAAGTATACCACACGCAGAAAGACCAGGTTCAGAAGAAAGCCAAGCTAAAAGATATTTTCTCGTCGGATTTTGTCGGTACGCAACAAGGAAACCACCCCATGTAGTTCTTTTCCGTTCTTTAGTTGCGTCTTTACCTGCCTCAACGTCGTGCGTGAACGCTCGCCATCGTTTGCTTATGATTTACAATGTAAAATGAAGTAGAAGCTAGATATAGCATTGTGGCACCTGCAACATCGAAATTCTCCCAAGATATCATCTTCATTCTCTGTCAACTCTATCATCATATTGATAATGTCCCATCAGCTTTTCTGCTACCACTGACTATACGTGAATTTAGTGATCCTTCCAGATGTAAATATTAAATAGAGGATGTATTGTAACGTGTTTAAACCAAAACTAATATATACTTAGGAAAAAGCTTTTGGGACTGTCTGTATAATGAACACATTGAACACAAATCACTTTCTTTGAACAATAAATCATGTTTATACGAAAAGTATAATTTGTGACAATCCAATATGCACGTAAAATATTGCTTGAATGCAGATTAGTTTACTTGCATGCTTGATATGATACTTGTCAGTGTTGGTTTAAGCTTTTATCAGAATAGTATGTATATAATTACTTTTTCATTTTCTGTTAGCAAGTCAACTACTATTTTTTAAGAGGATAATATCACATTCTTTTTCAAAAACTTATGGCACAGTTTGATGTATCTTTACAAATATGTTTTGTGTCAATGTTTATACTATCCTGGCATATGTTTCTCTCAATGTGTTCAGTTAATAAATGTATATTACAACACTGACTTTGTTAAGCATACTTGTTTCTTATTTGACATAAAGATATTGCGAATAAAGACAAATTGTTTATTCTCTCTAAAAGGAATTGTGTATAACACATATGTATTATTGCTCGATAAGAAATTTAATTCTGTTCAAAGTTGCAGACAATTTTCCTTTTTTTAATTAGAATGAAGATGTAATGCTTGGTGAAGAATAGTCACTTTCATCTTTTCTGCGTGCCTACAATATAGTCGCGTATCTCATCGCGAAAAATAGGTTTTCCCGAGGAATCTAATATAAAATGCAAATTGATAACGTTGTTGAAGTAAATCGTAATACGCTGTAGCTAAAGAGCAGTCCAAACTATCGCGTGCGAACAAATATAACGATGACGAGGACTACGATTTTTTCATCGTACGCCCCGTTTCCGTAAATAACCAAATTATTAATAGACGTCGTTTCCGACATTTTGCCATTTTCGAAATCTCTGTCATCCTTCCGCTACAAGAATCCCATCTTTTTTTTTTAATTTTTTAATTTTATTTTTTATTTTTTTTTTTCTCTCTTTTTCTCTCGTCCCCTCCATTAATTATGGTGCTTAGATACTGGTTGATGTGACCTTGCTGATATGCAGTTTTCCAATAACCATCGGCCCAGTTTAACCGCACCGTGAATTCCTTTATAGCTATAAATAATTCAGTGACACTGATACAAGGTTCCGAAGAGTAATCTGCGAACGAAATTTCACGTTTCTTTGTTCGTTCGTGACCACTCTATGTTCTATACATTTCCGTAGTCTATATTCATATATCACGATCAGTGGTGTTTACACGTGACCATCAGCCGGCTTCGAGCTTTTGTTTTCGACTGTTCCGCAAGTTTACGCTCATACGGCGCATTATTCGAACTCATACAGCCGCTTAATCCCTTCGAAGCATTATAACTACGACAACCTTTTGTGTTTCCCGATTATTGCATCAGGAGAAAACCTATATCGCATCGCTTGATGTTTTCATGATCGAACCTCCTGCGTGCAGCCCCATTTAACCAAAGTAAGCCATCACAGTTGTTGTTTAGACGATAATTTCCCGTCACGTGATTCTTCAATTTGAAAAAAAAAGGAAAAGAAAAGAAATTAGCAAAATTGATTAATTTATTTGTTTTGAAGGATTAAGTAGGAAATGTGATATATGAATAACGAACTTTGTCACTGGACTCGATCGAAAGTTAGATAGCAGCCCGTATTTATATAAGCAATAAGAGAAAACCCAATTGATAGGACGATCCGTGGAATCCGTATAATCGTATTACCCTTGTTCCCCTTTTGAAAATCGGTTCTCGGCAGTCAGATACCTTCATGCTCCAGCGTAGAGTTATGCTCGATGTACCTGTGACAAAACGACTCTCCGATGCCTCGCGATACGTCGCCGACCGTGGGAACGGGCAGGAAATGCATTTAAACGTGCGAATTTTTGGGCGCAGTCCGAGGATGCCGGCCAGGAAAGACCGTCTTAATGTCGGAGGGCGAGGTGCGCGGCCTTTGCCTCAAGTCGCGGGAGATTTTCCTTCAGCAGCCGATCCTGCTCGAGTTGGAGGCGCCACTTAAGATCTGCGGCGATATTCACGGCCAATACACCGACTTGTTACGACTGTTCGAATATGGCGGTTTCCCGCCAGAGGCGAACTATTTGTTCCTTGGCGACTATGTAGACAGGGGCAAGCAATCGTTAGAAACGATATGCTTGTTGCTCGCCTATAAGATTAAATATCCAGAGAACTTCTTCCTATTGCGGGGCAATCACGAGTGTGCGAGCATAAACAGGATATATGGCTTCTACGACGAGTGCAAGAGACGGTACAATATTAAACTATGGAAGACGTTCACCGATTGCTTCAACTGTCTACCAATCGCCGCTATTATCGACGAAAAGATATTTTGCTGTCATGGTGGACTCAGTCCTGACCTTCAGGTGATTCGATATATGTTTCTTGAGGATTGTTTGGGAAAATTTGTAGAAATTTTTCATCTAATTGTATCGATTGGAAATTTGAAATCGCTTTTATTATTTATTCATCTTTTTGTTTGTCTGTTTCAAGGTTGGTAGTGGAACGGGAGTTGTGAAGTCTGCGTGTTTATGTAACTGGACATTTGTTTATCTTTATGATTATTGAAATTTTATGTAACATTGTTTATGGAAGTGATAACGTTCGTACAAGATCGTAGAAAGAGAAAAAAGGTGAAAGATCATGAAAAGGTATTTATGTTAGAGATATTTTAAATGTTGGATAAGAGACAAAGTTTTTCAAGGAGGAGGTCATTTCTGTAACGTTGCGTGCGGAAGTATCGCGTTAAAATCGATACAGTCTTAAAGAGCACCTCATAACGAGCGAAGAAACGAATTTGTGAAATACGTGCATCGATTTGTACTTCATTAAGTGTCTTAAGAAATAATTCGTAAAATTTTTCCAAACAATCCTCTGATAATTTATGATTACTTGAAACGTAATGGTAAGATGGTATTTTGGAAACGTATTGGAATTTGAAAATCATATGAGTGTAAATTGTTATTCGATGTTTATTTCTACTTAAAATTGCGATCTGACTCGTTAAAGTATATATCTATACTTTCAAAAATCTTATATCTGATTGAAAGGTTTTGTAACATGTTAGTTTATGAAAGAAAATTTAAAAATGAACTTGTTGTTTAAAATATTGATTTTCTAATTATATTCGATGTAAGGAGGAAAATAATAAAGTGGCGGAAGATTCTTTATAACATAAATTATCGATCTTTGCCATTCATAAAAAAAATATCTTAAAAAGAAAAAAAAATTTTTTTCCTTAAAGAAATTTGAATTGATTTTTTCTGTCTAACAGAATATGGAACAAATCAAAAGAATTATGCGACCGACAGATGTACCTGATACTGGCCTTCTCTGTGACTTGTTGTGGTCTGATCCGGACAAAGAAGTGCAGGTATATAATGTTTCCTCATTATGTAATTTGAACATCTATTATGGATACTTTGAGTAATATCAAACTAATGCATTGCGGACTTTGTCTACCATGTTCTAGGGGTGGGGTGAAAATGATAGAGGTGTATCTTTCACATTTGGCCCGGATGTGGTGTCGAAGTTTTTAAATCGCCATGATATGGATTTAATATGTAGAGCACATCAAGTAGTCGAAGATGGCTACGAATTCTTTGCGAAACGACAGTTGGTTACCCTGTTTTCCGCTCCAAATTATTGCGGAGAATTTGACAATGCTGGAGGAATGATGAGCGTCGACGAAACTCTAATGTGCAGTTTTCAGGTAGGATTCGTGAATATTCGATGTAGTTGTCGTGCATTGCATGGTGCATTTCGATTATTTTTATCCATTATCCATGATGTACGTACAGATTTTAAAACCATCAGAGAAGAAAGCTAAATACCAGTACTTAAGTTTGAACACGGGTCAAGCAACGAGACCATCTACACCACAAAGGAATCCAACCAAAAAGAAATGACAGCCTTGTACTCGGTTTTTCCTTCAGTTAAGGAAGCTCGTCGACAAGGCGACAAAATTTTTATTAAGGCGCGAACATTAAGAGCATAACATTGTACGATATGTTCTATCACTAACTAGCGGTTATGCCAAACAGATGAAAAGAAAACAAAACAAAAAAAAAAAAGAAAAAAAAAGAAAAGAACGGGTGAGACACGTAGTGGTGTTTGATTGTCGGGAATTATTTGTGATCGTTAAAGACTTTTAAAAAAGGCAGTTTTAATTCTTTTCTCCGAGTATGATTTAAATCTAGCATTTTAAGTAATTATTATTATGTTGACTGATTAGTGATTTAAAAGTAATCGTGTATCGGTAGAACTCGCCCGAGTGTGCTTGTTATGAAAAGTTCAAAAAGCAACAAAAACAAGAAAAAAGTTCTGACTTCGCTAATGCTTTTTCGTGAGTATTACTTTTCATGTTTTGGCATGAAGACGTTAAAAGGAAAGCATGTAAAATTTCTTTCTTTCCTGTCGTATAATTTAATCAGAGATAAATAATGTAGTAATTAAAAGTGACATTTTTTTTTTCATTCAGTTTAAATCAACGATCACTTCCGTGTTCTCTGGAAAATTATTTACATAATATATCTTCCAGATGTGAGTGATCCTTTTATTGCCATTAGCGTTTAAAAAGAATTTCGACATTCTCATTTCGACTATTTATTGCTTCCATGTTAAATGTTCAGTGTAATTATTAGACATTGCTGAGTATTCTTAATATTCCTCTTACTATTATTGCCATTGCTTTACAGCTGATTTGATTATTGTTTAATGAAACGCGTTTATCATGTACATAGATATTCTTTCATTTCGCTCCACATTATTTCTGTATCTTATCTTTTTCTTTATTCGTTAAGTCACGTCTCAACACAAGTTTAAATACTTTAGTTTTCAGTATTTCAAACTATTGACAGCACGTTCCAACGTATATTGTAGGAATATTAGATTGTTTATTCTCTAAGAACAAAAAATCAGAGAAGAAACAGAGAACCAGTATTTTTAAGATGACGATTCTATGCAAATTATTATTATCGCCTCTATTCGAAAGAAACAAAAGGGTATTAAGAAAGATTAAAAAAATTATTTCAAATGCAAACTATACTTATTACGAGGTTGTGTGTAGGCAGAAGAATCTCAGTCGTTGGGAGATTTTACTCTTGCGATAAAGTAGGTGAAGTATATATGTATATTAAACTGATCTACAAAATACCAAATCGTTAAAATGCAATTACACTTGCTATTGGAGAGAAAAAAGAAAGTCCTCGGATGATTGTCATTTTTAAGAACGTACTATTTCACTTTCAGATCTTTTGTTACTTTATTTTTCTAAATGTAACTCGATTATGGGGTTAATAATTAATCTACATAGAACGATATGCAGCATTTGTTATATTTAATATTTGCTTGAATAATATACTAACTATGTCATGTTTCATTTTTATTCGTGTTTCGTAAAACATTTATTAATTTCTTCAAATTATTTTCAGAAGAATGTCCTCAGATTAACTTTCACTTACTCTTTCCGTTCAGTTGTGCAATACAAAAAGTAGTTCGCATAAATGAGAATCTAGAAAGTATCAGAAACAATTTGAATACCGATGTGTATAAGAAATAGGTATTTAAAAATATTTACGAAAAATACATTAAAAAAAAAACGATACACTATTTGAAAAAAAGCGGAAAAACAAAAAAAAAAAAAAGAAAAAAAAGAAGTAAAGTACATTAGACCGCACTGTATCATTCGAATAACTTATAGTTCCGGAAGTGAACAATCATGAAGCGGTGAACGTATTATCTGAAAGTGAAATAAATCGACTTCGACGCATCGTTAGGCGAATAAAAACGCGGCTAGCGAGTTTGTTTATATGAATATTTATAATTTATGTTTGTTAAAATTATTATTTAAGCGGCGAGGATAAATCATTGTGAATTTTTTTCTATATTTACAAGACTTTTAATCGATTTATTATAGACGAATTATTATTGTGAATTGTTAAATAGACAAAATAATGGACTACGGGCATAATTGAAGTTGCGATGGTATATCATTTGAATTTACTTCTTAGTATTTAGAGAATCCTTGCAGAGGTCACGTGATTTAAGCGAGCCGACTTAAAAACGGCCATTTTTCTTCCTCCTCACACTCTCCGCCATTGACCCCTGTTCTATTTCCCTCTCCCTTGCCCCCCACCCCCCACCCCCGATATAAGTTTAATTATAAAAGAAGCGGTTGTGATCCCTCGATATGCGTTTTATCCGAAACTCATAAATTATATACACAGATATTATATTTGTAAACGGCTGATCGGTCGAGATTCGACGATTCTATATAAAATAAGAAATAAACGACAAATACTGCATGTTGTATGAATGTAATTGGCTATTATCTATTATTCATCGTTCGAATCTCGGCAGAACACGTCAATGCAATGACATCCTAAAGATGTAAAACTTTCAGATAATAAACATGCATATTGTTGTACAAACCTGTTCTTCTGGGTTTGATATTTAGTTCCACGACAGGCGTCTTTAAATACTGTTGATGATAATGAAAGAGAGAGAGAGAGAGAGCGGGAGCGAGAGCGAGAGGGAGAGAGAGAGCGATAAGATCGCGTGTATCGCATTGTTTCGTAAAAAAAGAAGATTTATAGTAAAATTTGGGCAGTGTTTATTTTATTCGTAGACAGCACGAACGAATAGTACAATAAACCATGGTGGCGAGAAAAATTAATAAATAGAACTCCGTGGACGATGATACGCACTGTGAGAAAAGAAATAATCAGGCAATAGGTATCGAATGGTTGTTTAGGATACGATGTAAATATTTTTTCACATGTCTGTATTTTTTTTTTTTTTTT
>NW_016909285.1:612457-617921 GCF_001483705.2 Eufriesea mexicana | reverse complement strand
CATTTTTTTTTTTTTTTTTTTTTTTTGTTATCTTTTTTCGTAATTTTATTTGGCTTTTTTCATCGCTTTATTTCGTATCACGCGTTCCATGCGGGGCGACACAGTCATCAGTAGGCGTGAGCTGCAAAAAGATCGATTAATCGATCAGGCACAAAAATCGATCGATAAAATGAATAAGGTAAACATTGCTTCGAGAGTTCTAACCTCGCGTCAGAGTCGACACTCTAATAGCTGCACGATTTCTACGGCAGACGTTCTCGTCTGCGTGTTCCTTAAAATCGAACGTGTAAAATAATTTGATAGAACTCTCAAAGCGTAAAGACCAGGGTACAGTAGGTGTACACATAGTAAGAATTAGAATATCTTTCAACTGGGACAGGAAAGGAATATCTTTATACGGTAAGATAAAAAGTTTTCGACACGGATCGTGTTTCCGGTGTCTGTCGATATCTCGCGTGGCATCTAAAGCTATTATGTTAAATCCGAACATCTTCTGCAAACACAAACTATCGATGGATCTGTGAAACAGTAGTTGGTGGAAAGATCGAGAAACAGGATCCTTTGCATTAACATTCCGGGAGTTTCTGTTTGCAGGGCATGCCTCGATCTTCTGTTGATATGTACACATTGTATATTCGTATGCATATTAGTTGAGTGAAATGTACATAAAGGAACGAGTTTCAAATAAAAAAGACCTATTAGAGAGGGCGTTGTAAATCCAGGCATATAAGTCACGTACAAAATACAGACAACATGTGTGACATTGTTTAGCGATAATTCTTCGTTTCATATTTTTTTTTTTTTTTTTTTTTTTTTTTTTTTTTTTTTTTTTTTTTGTTTTTTAATTTGATGATTGCATTGAATTGCGAATGATTCAGTGAAGAAGAATTGTGAAGTGGTTTATGATCTGTGATGACACGGTTAGTGCCGAAATTTCAGTTTCGTTCGCTCGGACAGCCCAAGTAACACGAGCTATAGTAATGATCTTACAGGCTCAAGACTCGTTTCACTTTCGTCGTGTTACGTTTGTTACGTTTAGCTGCGTGTTAATTGATAAGTCTCGTCGTAGCCAGAAATATATACAGCGGCATGACGTGATTGTTCCTCCTGATTATTTGTTCACAGAATTAACGTGTGAGGGTAACAGGGAGTAAAACACTTGGCCACATTTTAATCTTATCGCTCACTTTGTTTCTTAATATGTGGTACGTTTATTATACCACGGGCGGGTAAAGTGAAATCGTGGAACTGGCTGCGAATAATAGTAGTATAACGATCCTGAAATACAACAGACACATTCGAGTTGCATATCACTTTCATTCACTGAGGAATCTTCTTTTTTTTATTACTATTATTTTTTCATTATTTCTAAATTTTATCTATTCTTTCTGAATCTTCGAATACAACTTTTTTTAGGATACTTTTTGAATATTTTTGATAAATTTTTAATGAAATTAATTTGAATCATTGGCGTACAAATAGATAAATATTTTCCATCCGAGTTTCGATCGATCGAGGCGCACGTGCACGGTGATACAGTACTGAGAAAATAATTTAGCTAGTCGGTGGCTTCGTATCAACGTGAATTTTTCCGGGATAAAACAATATCGTGAAGTTAGCAACGATATCATTGGAGTTAACCATAAGGACGAATAAAAGTTATCGATTATTTATCACCCTTTAACTTGCTCTATTAACATGTTGACTGTCATGGTGGTCACTAGTGTTCGGCGATACTAATTTTTTAAATTTATATTTGTTTTACTCTAATCATTTTTTGAAAATTTGAACAACGCAAATAAATAGAGAACTTTGAATAGAAGACATTAATAATTCTCACCATCTTTTCTTCGCCATATTGTTTGATAATTCGTCATAAGAATAATGAAAATTTTAATTCCTTTCAATTTTAATGTAAATTGATCATCTGAGTGTACCATATAAAAAGTGCGTGGCAGTCAAAGCGTTAACTATTCATTTTTAATATAGCAAAAATAAATAAGCTGGTAAATTTCAAACTATAATATATTTCAATCTATAATATTTTTCTATAATCTACTAATCAATGAATTATTTCTTTGCCGAAGAAAATAGATAAAATACAGCATGGACATCGAACGAACAAAGAAAATACTGATTCTTTGATGGTATTATTACCGTGGCATTTGAGTCATCGAGCACCGGAAGTGTTAGTTCCACCATAATACTCGTGCCTTTATTATGCGTATAAAAACGGACTGCATTATCGACCAGGACTTACTGTAATTTAATAGCCCGTGTAATTTGCTTCTTTATAAATAAGTTTCAAGTTGTCACCTTAAAATACTCTCTGCTAAACATACGGAAATTCTTAAGGACAAACTAAAACTACACAAATATCACCAAGTAACTAACGTTACATAATCTTTTTAACGATTTTCAACGATAACAAGTACATAATATGGTACAATTTCGTGGATATTAAAACTCATGGACAAGAGCCACGATATATTACATTTTCCATAAGTATCGCGAATATTTATAACGAATGCAACAAATAAGATCTATAGACGCCTCTGCAGATTAAAATGCGAAGCCAAAGAAGCTAGAAACGAATTAAAGATCGAAAAACAGAAACCATAAAGTTCAGGTCGTCAATCTGGCCCTCTACACACTATAAATACCAAAGTACCAATACCAAAGCACCAATACAAAAGTATTAATACTAAAATTACTAAATAGAGTACTAAGGTGTATCAATTATAGTACCAAAAGTATTACGAAGTACCATATAGAAGAACTATAGTTCGTATTATTCGTCCATCAAGGAACTCCATTGATATTCTAACCTCCGTATAATCCATCTTACTTTAATCACTTTCAACAAGTTTCAACAAGTTTCTAATAATAAATTACGAAGGCAGCCGTAGAGTTGAATAATGCCGTTTTAATAGAGCGTGACGCGGATACGTAATCGTTAATTAATCGAGCAATGGCTGCCAAGAGGAAGGAATACTTGGCTCGATATCGGAAGTCGTGTCTGGCACGAACAGCCACGAATTTCGCGCATTCTTTCGTGGAAACAACAATATCTGCACTCGAGCCAGATGGTAAACAATCGGTGAGATAATGCCAAACGTAATTCTGTTTTACAACGTTATGCAATCGGGCACTCTCGATCGAACGTCATGGAAGGAAAATTTCGCTCGAAACGAACGTAAAAATTTTGCAAAATAGTCAGACACTGGTTGGTTTCGTAAATAAACATTAAGTGTCCCCACACCGTGAAAAAGGTACGGCAGTTCGCAAAAATCTGCCGGCCAGTTCGGCCTCTTTTCTTTTCTGCATCGTTTCGTTGTTTCGTTATCTATTGTATTTTCGTTTCAAGGTAGGTCTAGTTATAGCGAACTTATCAAGGTAAAGAAATTTTTGAACTGCCTTGCGTGTTTAGACCTTGGTATTTTTGCCTGATTTCGCAATAATCGAGAATTTCTGGAATTTGTTGTAGTTGCACCATTAGGTGGTCTTCCTCGTGCAGTTTATTATGCATCGCACTTATTGCAGTGTTTTCAGGAGAATTTCTTTCTGATTTACTCAAGTATAGAGACCAACGAAGATTAAATTCCTGGTTTCTTTACTTGATTCTCCTCTTTTCTCTTGGGTAAAAAATCTCTTTGAATATTAAATTTGATACCATCGAATTTGGTATTATCAAGAAAAAATGAAAAAAAAGAAACATATTTTTAGCTCGATGTTTTCTATAAGGTTCCTTTACGGAAAAGCAATTTTTAAAAATTGTGCTCTCTAACACGAATTACACCTTATCTTTCTTCGCTCTTTATCTGAGAAAATTTGCACGAAGAAGTTAAACCTGTGGAATTACTTATTTACTACAATTTTATCTTGTTTAACAATATAAAGTACACGGTATAAATTTAAAAAGAACAAAATCAATAAAATAATAATAGGATAAAAAGAGAAAGAACTAGCTTCACTTTAGCGAGTAGATTTATCTACAGTACTTTCGTTCTAAAATTATAAATCAAAAAAGAAATAAGGCGGATCAACAAATGATCAGCAATCAAATGTCTCGAATCAATTGTTTACTCTCTGTGTACTTTATCATTCACAGTTTGAAGTAGATGCTTCAAACAAACAACATACTCTAACCGTACTTTAACCACACTCCAGTAGTCAAGGTTAGGTCTAGTGGCGCCACTTTCTCGGACAAAGAGCGACCTTTTGTTCATCGAAGTGTCACTAATAACAAGATAAAGAGGTTACGTACCGAAAGGCCTGATTGGATGTCGACTCCACAGGTAGCTACGTTTAACAGGACTGAGGTAACTATCCCTCAGATAGAACGGGGTGACTCTTTGAGCATAGCTCGGAATATAGGGAGCATAGCTAGGGTACCACCACGGGTCTCTGGTGAAAGCACTCACGGGCGCCATTGGTGATGGCTCGAGAAGGTCAAACAGTGGCTTTTTACGTAGCAACGAGGGGAACGATGGTAAGTAATCGTAATCGGTTACCAAGTTTCCTGGAATTAAAAGTGATCTTTGTTGCAGGTTACCCTTGATGCTTCCAACTCTTCAGTCTTGCATCGTGGAACTTATTAACACTAGAACTACTAAACTAATCAAAATATCAGGTTCAAACTTTAATTCTGTGTAAATACCTATTTATCTTTAGCATTCTTTAATTATCTACTAACATTATATTTAAATACACATTGCAGGTGAGTAGTTCCAGTGTTAATTGGCCATTCCAACGCATATTAGAAGTTAGAACAGTTTGGACTTCCAAAGATCTTCTTAACCCTCTGTTACACTGTGACTCGAGAATTAAAATTTTATTCTATTTAATTGTCACTCGGCTATTATATCTTCTATTTCATAGTATTAACGTTAGCCAATTTATTTATAACGATTATTCATTTTCAGATTTCCAGTTAATTTGGAAGATCAAGTCCTAGTATCTTCTCATCAAAACCAAAGGAAGGTTAACATCGATCCCATTAAAGTCCAAACTATCCATGAACTTCCATTCACGTTAATGATCTCCGCACAAGTGTTTAAGAGATTCGCACAAGCAGACTGGAACTTGATAGAACAGTAGTTATTCAATCTTCTTGGTCATCTTCACTATTATTCACTATTATTGTTGTTAAGTCTATGACACTAATGTTCTCGTTGAATTATCTGTTAAGATCCAATGTACTATCAGAAGACTCGCAAACCGAGTTAAAGACAACGAAGATGAAGCAGTACTCACCGTGGATATCGAACAATCGTTTGGTACTGAGCGGAGGGCTTATATGCCGAGCCAGCAAAGGCGTTTTGCTGGGATACAGCCTGTCGATGTCTGCCAAGCGATTCAGATGATCGGCCCAAGCTTTCTCAGGGTCGAATGGTTTCGCTGTATCGTGATATTTATGGCAATGAAACAAAAATTCATTCGTGGCAATGTTTCGTGCATTCCT
>NW_016909285.1:604984-611915 GCF_001483705.2 Eufriesea mexicana | reverse complement strand
AATTCATTCGTGGCAATGTTCCGTCCATCCCTGCCGGTCTCACCCCCCGAACCCCTTGATTCTGGCACGAAATAATGAAATAACAACGAGTACTCTGGTAACTTTATCCACCAGCAACGTGCTGACCATGTGAGAATGTTGGTTTATACATGTCGTGTTTACCATTTGGATCTTGTCTACATAAATTTGAGCTTTATTAATTGCTCTGATATGACAACGAGTATTTTTGTATCTCTAATTTAATTTCTTAACATATCTGATGCAATGGAAAATTTGTCTTTAAAGATAAACAGGATTTATTTTCCTGTTGTGATATATTCTTTTTTATTTCTATTATTGCAGTTCTATGGGAAATGAAATATCATTAGATATTTTAAGAAGAGAGTAAAAAATAATAGATTGAATGATACAAATTACAAAAGCTGTAAAATTTCATTGGTAAATCATATGTTTTAATATGTTTGTTTGAGTATTGAATATTTTGCAAATTTTAGTCATACTTTCTTTGATTACGTACTGCCTTCTATTCTTTTACTCGTGTCAATGAGTTCTATAGGGTTTGACCTACACAGGAATGCAATCGATAGACTTATGCAACGTCGAGAATCCAACAGATCGTTGCATGCATTATGTAATCTCAGCTTTTAACGCGCGAGCATTACTTGAAATATTGATTTGCCACGTAATCGACTAGGTGTGAATTTCTCGACTTTGCATGCTTAAACAAACGATTGTGAGACGATAAGAGCATTCTCTTTCTTGAAAATTCTTTGACTAATCGAGATTAATGGGGAATCCTTGATATGTCATATCAATATTATAGCAATACTGATATTTGAATAATTATTTTTACAACAAATTTAAGAGAGTGCTCTCGTGATTTCAGTACATAAAAGCAAAAGATCGAATCAGTTTCACTTTAAATCAGATTTGAACTTTTGTTACAGATTTTTTCGAGTAATGAAAGGACACACAATGTTATTGCAAATATTAAATTGATCTATATCCTGTCGTTGTTAAGGAAAAAATATTCAAACTTAAAGTAGAGTATTTTTGTCAAAGATATATGATTTTTCTTTAAAGGACCGCTTTTTAAAATGACACAATTTTTGTTTTCCGAGATAAAACTTTACCACAGGATATTCAAATAATAATTGAATACCAATGGCGTCCATTTCTTTACTCGAAAAAAAATTTGAATTCCATCGAGAAGGACCGATGATGATCTACAGAAAAAAAAAGAAGAAGAAATAACAAGTCCACATAAACATGTCACTAAACTATGGAGAGGCTTTGAGATTCATCTTCTCCAATTGTCTTTCTTCGATGAATCGTTCTATGTATTTATCATGTGCTACATTCTATGAATGATCATGACACCTAATGTGAAAACCGTGCGTACCATCGGTTTAATTTCTTCGTGAATTTGGCCGGAATGTGCCGAATTATTATTCGTTTGCGTTTCATTTTCTCTGATTTAGTATTTTAGCATTCAGCATCTACGTACTGCATTAAAAAAGACATGTCTTTTTAGCAGCTGTGCCTTTGTTAGTACTCTAGGCGGTGGTGCCATGCAAAAGTCGATAAATGGTGTTAATAAAAATTAGAGGGTATTCCAGGAAGAGCGCGATAAAACTTAACATTGTTAATCATGTTGAGAAAGAAGTGTTATATACATTCCTTAAGTTTTCAATATCTATATGATCGTAACAATTAAAAATTATACTATCGTTCAATCTTGTTAATAAATTTTATTGCAATTTATATAGCAATAAATATCGGAAATGAAAGATTAAAAAAAGCTAAAAATATTGTTCCAATATTAACATTCATATTTGCAATCACTTAACACTTTACTCAACATGATTCCCCCAAATCTCACCCTCTACCCAAAACACTTCATGCAATAAAGACTATCAAGTTGTTAATACATCGGGCCACGGTCTAGTGAATTTTAACTCGATAGAAATGTGTAAACAGGAGTGCAAAGTGCAAGTTAAGGTACAAGGGTCTTGTCCCCGTTTCCAAGAGGTCTTTTCAAGCCGTGCGTGTTCCACCTATGTATCCGTAGCAAGCCGTAGATATAATAAAGCTTATTGAAGCACGATTCTTTCCTTCTAAAAGAAAAAAATGAAACAGTCGAGCCGCTCTCACAAAAAAAAATGAAATGTAACACGACGCCACGTAACGTGTAAAAAAGCATACTAACCTGGTGGGGAGAAAAATACCGCCTCAAAAAATCGCATCGTCCTCCCCGTTAACAAAAGCGGAGAGGAAAAAAGTGCGATTCGAGATTTTCCAAAAACTTATTTTTTTTCTTTTTTTTTTACGCTGCTCGCCGATCGCTCAACGAATCGCAATTCACATAGAAACTCACCCCAAAATGTTACGTCTATTCATTGGGTTTCTCTATACGATCTATTACGATCTACTGTTACTGATATTACTGGCTTGTCTAAATTACGCTAATTCGGTTAATTAATAAGACACTGTCGAAGGAAAGAATTATATGGTCATTGGTAAAGCTGGTAAAAGGGTAGGGTTGAGATGGTCGGGTTGAGAGAGAGAGAGAGACAAAAAATGTACATGCCATCTCCTGAAAAAGATAGAAATTTTTGGATCTAGCTGAAATTAATTATCTTGTTAGTCGGAGGAAAATAATACCTTGAATACGCGTGCATAATAAAGCGTGTATTAATTGGAGTGATTGTGTCAATTGCTCTACATCGTCCTTGTATCTCCACTGATCATCTTTTCTCACTCTGTCGTTATTCGTGATAAGTTACGTTGGAAAATGAAAATTGGAAAGCCGAATAACAATCGGAGATAAGTGACGATGTCGGATTTAACAAATGAGTAGTAAAATTAGAACGCGTAAGCGTCGAGAGAAAATTTCCAGCTTTTTCAAGTTTGGCGGCCATATTGAATTCCCATTTATTCTTTCTTTTTCATCTGTCCTCTTTTTTCTTCTCTAAGTCTCATGACTATTTTCCTTTTTTCTTTGGTAAATTCAGATTTGTACTACAAATATTATGATCGAATCGCCGTCGTACACTTCTCTCATATATTTTCTCTTGCGATTACCTATCCAAATTGTTACTTTCTTTTATATATATATATATATCTTTTTAAATTTTGTCGTCTCTTGTTCTTTTTAATCCATATTACGAGGACGCCTGTTACGTCGTAATCAAACTGCGACCTCCACCTCAGCTGCAAGAGTTAATGTCTCCTAAATATCGTTTGTCATCGTGCACAAGGAAAAAAATAAAAAGTTCCTTTGAATTTGGCGCCAAAAAATGAAAAGTCAAAAATGGCGCGAAGAGGCGCCGTGCCACCTTCTGGCGAAACGCAACGAAAAATATTGTTGCATTCCAAAAATACGCTCGCCCGTGAACAATCATAAAAATCGTCTTAAAAACACCACGCTTACAACAGAAAAATGTAGTGATCTTTTCAAGAGTAACATTTCTTGAAGAGGAAAAGATTTGTACGTTTACAAAAATGAAAAAAGTAGTAGAAAAAGTATTAGCAAAAAGTCGTTCGTTAAGTCACTTGATTTTATTGGAAATTTTATATGTATACAGTGTACAGCAGCTTTCTCGTGCTCATTACAAGCAATTCATCGTACTTAATCCGTCGCGTTGGCCACTGTTTCAAGATGGTTTCAATCGTGTTTCTTTTTCCAAGTTCTCGACGAGAAACGTGGAAAGTCGTGACATTCTCTCGACGATCGTTCGAACACATCGATGAAGAGAGACCGGGTACGTGTGTGCACGTGGGCGTGCATGTATGAGATCGTTGCTTTCGTTTGGCGTGTCAATGAGGAAATGGGTTAATATATGTGGCAAGGGTAAGTGTTAGAATGTTAAATATACTGTGCATGATTCAAACCAATTACTGTATACTTGGATCTGATTTCTGTGTGCATTTAACACGCTTGTACACTATAGACCAAAAGTGTGAAACTGAATAATTTAGAAGCTTTACAGGAAATAGGATTTGAATGATAATATATCAGGTACTTTGTATTCGTATTCAACGAATTCTTAATCAGATAATCCTAATAGATGAGAAACAGTGTGTAGAAGCTATCTTGAAATGGAATTCTTCGTGGAAGAATTTAAGGAATTTAAAAATTGGTTATACATAATACTTTTGGCTAATAGAGTACTGTTTAAAATGAAGTAAAACATTAGTTAATCGTTTGCATATATTAATTAAAATTCTAAGACGGTTAATATTACCTCGTATAACGTTAAGCATGTGTCAAGTGTTAGTTCTTAATGTCACAATTAACTTCTTGAGCTGTGGTAGTTGCAATTGTGAAGCTATGTAGCACACTCGATATAAAAAGTCAAACATCTTTCCTTCACGTACAAAAACATATGTATCTGTATCACCAATAGTTATCAAAAATAAAACACTACGGAATTTTGATTCTCACCAATATTACACTTCCACTGTACACTTCCAAGCTCAAGAAACTAATCGATAATAACAGTTATTAGTTGCGTATCGGTAGTAGGTTAAACGATTGGTAGGTTAGCTTCGCGCAAGATGTCAGTGTCCTTCCTTCGTATACAGTGACGAAGTCGTACTCGGGTGGTAAGCGTGTTTCGTTGTTTAGTTTCTCTAGTCTGCCAGTGTCGTGCAATTTGTTGTCGCCTAAGGTCGCTCAAATCGACGATGCGATTGAGTAAAAGCCACTTGTTGGGTCTAGTGCCTGGAAAGAAATTAGAATCAGAGCTGCATGCGATTCATGTATTCCCCGCTAGAGGACAGTAGCTTAGTCGGAGATTTTTATCGTTTATCTGGATAACGACGAGCAACGTGGGTGATGATAGTGATGGTGGTTTCGTTTTCTCGGACGACACAAGATGTGAAGAACAAAACGTATGAGCGAGTAAGAGATCAGTGAGCCGAGTGATCGATGATCGATGAACGGTGATCCATGATGCCTGGCCACGTTTCTGTCAGTCGTCTGGTCGTAGATCGTCGCCATTTCCATCCATCGACACTTCCATGTTGACCACATTGAACAACATGAGACACATCCACCGATGTTTAACGGATCATTGATTAATAATATTAATTATATTAATCTAGTTGTTAATTCATTGCTGTTTCGTAGAGCTTGCTACAGCTTAGTACGTCGTCACTTGCTACATTTAGTTTGTTTAAATGTGGTTTAGATTTGTCATTTTTAAAACAGAGATGGGCACTATTTTCTGCGAGTATTTACATCTTTACGTTTATTATTGCTATTGTTACCGAGATTTCTGGATTACCTATAGTCTGACCAAAATTAATCAATCGTTCAAGGCCATTAAGAATTAATACCCATTGCACTGTTTTCTGTTATTACAGTATAATGGCATACGAGTAATTAGTAAACATTTCTTCTTTTAAATTTATAAATTATTAAGATTTAAGCTGCCACACTAATTGTATTTACATATTTACAGGGAACTTTTATTTTGTCCCGGTTATAGTAGTATTGCTGCATGATGCCACGTTAGTACTGAATCGTGTTATTTACGATGGAGGAAGCAACCTTGAACGGCCAATTGATTTTCGACAGACTATAGCAAACCGATTCGTCGCACGTACTCCCTACCAATTGCACCAGAATTGTTATTTTTTTTTAATTCACGTTGGAAAACACACGTGCTGTATTTAGTTATGAAGTGCTATAGCGCGGTTGCGTTGCCGATTAAATGTCACAGAAATTACTAATACCACAAAACATCATCGATGAGATGCTATCTATGCACCAGTCATTCGTAAGTCTCTAACAAACATTTTTCTAATATCACGATCGAGTTAATCGTTAATTGGTTACCAAAATTATTTCTAGCCCATCTCTGATGCACAGCTAATTAATTAATAGAACACCAGCATACACTAATGGAGCGTCGATCACCAGTGGATGTCAAGCTGCTCCTGATTCACAGCGAATTTTTTGTTTTATCAAGACAGAAAAAGGTGATTACGTATATTATTTCGAAGGTGTGAGAGAAAAAGAAAAATCGTCCAGTTCGACGAGTAATATAGTCGCGAGGCAGACAAGTCTTGGGGCATATTTAAACATAATTATATATATTTATACGTATGTATAGATGCATGTTTTCATATAGCGACATTATAAGTATAATAACTTAGATACAAAGTGTACGGAGTAGAGTAAATTAGTATTACACATATTATGGCGTGGTTCTGTGTTCGTGAAGAGAAAAGGTATAGAGACACGGATTGTCGACAAAATATGAACTCGAAGTGAACTAATACGAACGGAAGAATTAAAAACACGTACGTGTCCAAGAGTGCATACACATTTCACACGTCGGATGGGGATGACAGATAGTAATACAAAGGTATTTTCTTTTTTTTTTTAAAGATGTGGGGCGGAGCATCCCATGTATTTTCCGTTTTCTAAATTTGGTTTCCTCATTTTTTCTTTCTTTTTTTTTTAGTCACGATTGAGTGCAGGCAAAGGTGGAGGGCTTTATTTAAAGGATACGAGACGGATCCTCCGAAATGGCGCTTCCGGCTTCTGAAAAAGGCTTTGGAGGGAAAATTCGCGAGTCGCTAAATATTTACACCTCCGACAAAGTATGTCTTTTTAGCCTTTCTTTTTTGTTTATTTTTAACCATGCAAACAACCTCTTATCTCTTTCTTTTGTTCAACAGGCAGAAGCCAAAAGCGCCTGGTTACAAATTAATGATAAGAACTTAAATTATTAACTAGGAAGAAAACCCCGAGAACGAGCAGTTATAATTAATTAATTAATTAATTAATTGGATTCAACGGTACAGCGACGATGATGCTTTCGTTCCACATTCTCATGCGTTTTTTTCGTTCATTCTCTTTATCGTTCTCACTCAGGTCTTTTTTGCTTTCATTCTTGTTTTTTTTTTTTTTTTTTTT
>NW_016909285.1:580438-604666 GCF_001483705.2 Eufriesea mexicana | reverse complement strand
TTTTTTTTTTTTTTTTTTTTTTTTTTTTTTTAGAATTTTTATAGTTATTCTTTCTCTCTATCGTTCGTAGACGTTCGAGATGCGTGTGTACAACAGCGTATAAGCTTTCCAAACTTTTCGTTTCGTTTCGCGCTTGTTTTTCTTTTTCGATTCTTTCTCTTTGATTTTTTTTTGTGCTTTTTGTATTATTTTTGTTTTGTTTTTACGACGTCGTTCACTCTCTTTGGACTTGTACTCAGAGTTCTTTAGTACGTACCAGGGGTGAAGCGTTCTATAGGTTTGTATTGATGCGGGTAGATCTGCCTCGGTGAATAACCGTAGATCTCACGGTGGACGGGCAGGTACCTAGATGAAACAATATACGTTTTATTAAAAAATTGCTATCGAATACATTTTCAATTTAGTTTTAGCTTTCAAGAGATAACGAATCTTTTCACGTTAAATTTTGTTTAATTGCATAAAAATATTTTCATATAGTGGAAGCTAAAATACAGCAGCGTGTAAATATCTTTTGTACTCACATTAATATAACTTTGAAATATCCTATAGAAGCTATTAAATTAATATTTAATCAAAATTTTTGTTTCTATATTTGATTGCAATCTTTTGATAATGTGTTATGTTGTAATCGTATTCTCAATAATATTTTCTTTCTTTCGTTTCTAAATAGATAAAATAATTACCTACTTAAAACATCAATGTCATCAGTTCCAGCAAGTGATGCTCTGTTCCATTAAGAAATTTCTGGTGTAATCTTACCTGTATCCAGGAACATTGATGCGATCAGCTGCATGAATGGGGTTTTCAAAGATAGATTTTCCAAATGGCCACGAGGTGGAATGCAGCAGCTCAGGATAATCCGAGCGGAAAATGCTGCGGGGTCTGTGCGTGTGTTCAGGGGCTCTGATATCATCGGTACCTGTCATTATTTACAGTTATTGGTAAATTTCTTCGAGTACATATATGTAAGTACATTTTTCATTTTTATCTTCACTTCAGTATCTCGGTTACATTTATCATAAAGCGCATTAGATACAAGCTGTGACCTCAATTTTTATGAGATCACATTTTAAAACTGTATTCCTCGCAGCAAAAATTTTTAAAAACAGCCTAGTTATAGTTGATAGATAAAATATCCAGTAACGATTATGTTTAGTTGAAAAATTAGAAGAAAGTTAAATCTATTGTTTGAGATTGTTTAATTTATAAAGGAATACCTTTTAAGGCCCGAACATAACTCTGCCAGAATTTGGCCTTCCTTGTGATGGGCTCGTTGCGCCCGATCATGTCGAGATTGCTTCTAAAGCGCGCGTCCATTTTGCCGCTCTACTGAACTGCTAACCACACTCGTTCGCTGAAATAAACAGACATAAATTACGTTGAATACCTCTGGTCAAGCTTTTTATGATTTCTACGAGCACGTTTTATTTCTTTCTTCTTTCAACGCGTTAAAATATTCCACGACCTAATTTGTTCTGATTCGAGAGGGAAGATCGACGATTTTCGTTCAGATTTTATATAGGAACTGCTCTTCCTGAATTGTTAGTTTGAAAGCGACTGGATATTATTTTCTTGCAAACATACGAATTTGTTATTAGTTTGTCATTTGATTAATACAGTTTAAAATAAGTGCACGAGGTGTAATTGTAGGTTAGATTTTATTTGTAGGTTAGGTTTCAAATAAAGTGTTGTTATAGAACATGTCTCTTAATTTGTGCTTCCTCATAACCTTTCCACAGTCCATTATACGAACTTCGTTCTGAGATTCCATTGTTTATCAGCGTTATAAACGGATCTTCGTTAAAATGGATACCAGGAAAACTTCGACAAAGAATGTTTCAGCTGTCGAAGAAGTTTGATCGCAAAATTACAAACAATCGATCCTCTTTCTGAGAAAAACTTTCCTATTCGATAATTTTATCCCTTTGTTTAAAGGATTTATAACTGACTTATAGAAGTGCGTCTTAAAGAAATTTATTTTTCGATGAGGTATTATATATTTCAGAAATTCGCGTCGAATATTTTGAAATTAAAATTTGGAATTTTGAAAGTTTTAAAATTAATAAAATTCGAACTTTCATCACAATCCGTTGTAATAATGTAAAATTGCTTCTCTATATTCGAATTTAAATAAAGTTTCCTGCTTTATGAATACGAGCATAATAATGCTACAAATTTAGGGCTTGTAATGTTAGTAGACAGTGAACGCGCTAAAAATAAGAAACTTATGGACGATAATTCGCATAGGTGCTCGTTGGCATGATGTCGTTTTCTAAATATAGCACGCACGTTTTTCGCGGTTGGTTTCTTCATCGTTCTTGATAAATTCAATTTTCTAGTTACATACACCTACAACTACTATTTAAAATTCAAAAAAATATATTTCGTTAACACCTAATATCGGATACTTAGTATCAAGATCAAAATTACTTTTGTCAATTTTGTCCCAACTAAATTTGAGATTTTTACAAATTTATTACGATTTTTTGATATAATAAAATAATATATCAGTTATACTTATTCGATAAATCGATTAATTCCACAAAAGAGAAAGAAGAAATTTATTTTAAATATTAAAGGTTTTTAATATTCTGTAAGTATCAACGAAATAGTTAATTGAATAAGATAAGGAAGTTCGAATTTGGTATTCGTATTTGAAAATCGTAGACGTTTCGTTTTCAGGTAGCGAACGTGTATTACGTGTATTACGATTGGTTGCGGCATTTCTTGGATCAGCCAATCGAGGACTGCGACACAAACAGGAGCATCGCCTTTTCTTTTTGTTGACGCAATGGTGTCGCTAAATTTAGCAACGCGCGCACTTCATACTCGGCCTGGATCATCCGAACGCTTTCGCACGTATTCCTATTTCATTCTCGGCAAGAGCAATCGAAGGTCATCAGAAATAAATTTGGAATACGTGATCTAAATTGACCGTCGTCCATTAATGCTTGTTTCTGGCGACCGAGTTAATTTCCTCGTAATTACGTTAGTCACTGAACGTATTTCAGTGTAGTAATCGAATCGACTGTTGGAACTTAATGAGTGTTACTATATTTCAAAGTGTTTCCATTAAGATTTACGATTAGGTATTTGAGGAAGTATTCATACCGATTAAGGATAACTTTATCTTTGGCAAGGTTAGAATTTTATGCATATTTAAATTTGAGAATTGTATGAGATTTATGTACATAAATATCTCTCTCGTTATATTTTTTCTTATCTGTGAAGTTTTCTACATGTATAATAATGATTTTAGTATTATTATGTTTATAAAAGAATCGATATTAATCGATGTCTATAAATAGCATATGTATTATTATATGATGCGTTTTAATTATATTTTAATTTAAATTAATATCTTGAAATTAAATAACGAGAGTGGTTAAAAATGCTTTATGATAAGATATACTTCTTTCGTTTGATTCAAAAATTAATCCCATACAATTTTTCCTTCCCAAGGTAAAATAGAACAATGGATAATACTGCGCTTTACTAACAGGTGTCTCTGCTGGTTATACCACTGGAGTCAGTGTTTTAACCGATAAAGTTTCATTAACGAATAACCAATGTAAATTCCACTTCTGGTACGTCATCAAACATATATATTTAGTGTTATCGTTTCAAATTTTGATTAGTATCAACAGTCTGACTTTCATGAACAATGCTGTGCTTAAATTAATTCTTTGCTATTTCTCAAAACATACTCTAATTAATCGTGCATTGAATTTTATAATGTTGTACCAAATTCATAAACAACTCTTCACAAATAGGTTAATTTTAGCCCTCATTGTTTTTCGATCAATTCAAATACGAATTTTCCAATTCTGTTAAAAATTACTCGATAAGTGAATTTATCATTTTCAGAGTTACCGATCCAGTCAGTGTATTCCCTATGTGTCATTGAGTTACCCTATGTTATCTCACGATAAAATCCTGACTGAATCTACACTATGCAGCGTATACGTGATCGCGACGAGAGGAAAAGGGAAAATAAGAAAATGCTCGGTGGTCGTGGTCGCAGAACGATGCGTTGTGACGTAAGAGTCCCGGATTCGCGGTCGCTATATTTAGGCTGCCCGGGCCCCGGTCCGTTTTTAGTCGGAAACAGGTGGACATCCAAGCTGTGCGAAGGCAGCATAGCCCACGAGTCTTCGTCTGACTTTGACCGATTTTCACGAACCCCCCATTGGAATGGGCTCCTTTATGCCTACGAAGACGATAATGACCCATAAAACAGCACGCGGCCACCCTTCAGTCCATGGGACTCCATATAAGACAGGTTGAAAGTCGGTGGTTGGAACCAGCTTGTTATTTGAGGAGCTGAATGATCATTTGAGAACATACCTGATAGTTTCAGAATTTTATACAGGTTGTTCTAATTGTATTTTGAAGTTGTGAAAAAATTGTAAATTTATATAATTATAAATTATATATTATAATCTTTAACTATGGTTTTATAATATATAATATATACTCTGGTATTATATAATTTTTAATTTTTCGAGTATTGAAAAACATTTCAATATTGATTATTAATTATGGTAAGTTAAAGTATTTTGCAAATTATTTTTATTGGAATTTTCTAACATTTGCTTGTAAATATTTCAGTTATGGGACAACCCAACTCTTCCACTATGTTCACACACTGAAATAAAGTCACTAGACAGATTCCATTGGAATTAGGTAAAGTACATTCCACCTTTACAACACTACAATGAACATTCCTCAAGCCTTCATTCTTACCAAAATACTTTCTATTCTTCCTACTTCGATATGTCAGTACGTCATTACTTCATCTACCTCAGGTAATCTCAATCCCAATTAAGCCTTCTAACAGCCCTCCTAACTCCCCCTTATTTTCAACAGGTCCAGATTCGCCTCATGGATGATTTTCACCAATCTAAAAGCAAAGGCCACTGCCACAGCGTGCGAGGAGGTTAGTTAATTTTAAAGAATCCGATTTTTCAAAGACCGAGAAATATAGGCAAGGAAGTGGTAGCGCAGGGAGGTGGAGGGACTATCTCCATCCGGAGAGCGCGCGTGTAATCTAGATGGCTGCTAAAAATACCCGTGGCGCGGTCAAGCAAATCATCCGGGGCGTAGGTCCAAAAACTGAAAATACGTGCCGACCAACGGTGTGACTTTTCGTTGCTGGCTATAGCCGCGTTCGGTCCTCGCCCAGCGCGTTCCACTTCCGTGCGTCATCACGGCGCGTATGCACACGGTAAATGGCGTCCGAGAGAATTGAATAATCGAGACGTTTGCCAGACTACCGGCAGACACGTGGATGAAGCTCGATGACAGCTGATAGCGTTAGGTGCCCTGCCACCTGTTACCTATTGTTTCATTGTACCCTGCCAACACGATCCATCAGAATGTATCACGGTTAAGAGTGTTCAAGGCTTGGCTGTGATCGACGGATATTTTGAATAGGTTCAGACTTTCGGATAGATTTGAAAAACAAACGTTTCGTGTTTCGTTTTAGGCTTGAACTAGTTCTGTTACAAAACAAATATAGGCTTCGTTTGTATCGGCTTGTGGAATGTGGTTATATTTCCTTGTAAATTTAGATTAGCAGAGATAGGCCAGTGAACTGGTCATATAAGTGCTTGTGTCTCACTGTGAGGTATTTTTGCTGAGCCCTGGCTATGTAGAGAGTCTGCGTTGAAGTTCAATGTAGCTTAATATTTGTTCAGTTTTAATCTTTGGCAAGATTAAATTAATTGTAAGATTATTAGTATAGATTTTATTGTAGCAGTATATCTGTAAATCCCTGATGAGATTTGGAAAATCAAATGTCAATGCTGATGTATTTTTATATAATGTGTTGTATAATTTATGACTGAATTAATGTCCAACACGAGGAAGTAAACGTGTATCTTGGAAAACAAATTTAAGTTATAGATAATAATCTATCTTATGGCAATTCTATCACGCAATTGGATAAAGAATTCTTTTTTAATTTGAGAATGATATTTGGAGTTTTAGAAGAATTAAAAACGTCAGGGAAAGGTGTATTTGATGGTGGCAGTAGTGTCAGAAACGTTGTTCATGTTGAAAACTTTCCTCGGAACGAATTTTCTCTAAAGTATGCTTCTTTAAACTGCGTGGTGGTTTCGCGTGACTCGTTAAAGGGTGCATGAGGTCGTATCAGGCGGCGGAAACTTTTGCACATCGGCCTTCAATGTTAAAACTTTAACTATCAAGTGAAGACAGCCAGCTCGACACGTTGCGGTGAAACGCGAGAAGCAGTTTAGCCCAGAAAATATCAAACGTCTGGTTACATCAAAAGTTTCTTCTAACGCTGCTCGAGTATAGGTTCGAAAAGACTCTTTAGAAATCAATAACTCGATGGAGGTACCAAACTTTGTCCATTCATGATAACTTATCATCCGAGATGAGTGACTTTTTAAGTTTTCAATCGAACAAATGGAATCAAAATTACTTGTCTCTTTCCTTTTAGGATAATTTTGATATTGCATTCCCAAATTTGCATTTAAATGTAAATATCTCAGATTAAATCCAAGAAGTAACGATAAATGCGAGGCAAAGTTAAGTAGATTGGTATTTGTTTATAAATATCAGGTCTATCTATAAATATTCTAGATTTTCCCTTTTCAAAATAAATAGGGAATTACGCTTTCTCGAATTCGGAAAAACAAACCAGATTTCAAAGATGAAAGCGATGTTGTATATTTAACCCTCAACTTGTACGATCAAATACTTGTTACATAACACGTCCGCTTTAAAAAGAAACTGTTTAAGATTAAAAACTGGGAATCAAATAGCTTATATATTTTATGGTACGAAATTATGTAACATGTATTTATCATTAATTGAAAACCACATTCCAGCTATCAACCGTGTAAATTACGATATGGATAGTTATAATTTTCAAAAATTTTTTGAGTTTGTTATTATTTAAAACGCGTTGAATGTGATAAAAGGTTCGAAATGTAAGTGACAGAAATCGATTATAATTGTTTTGATTCGTGAACGAAGTTCTACCATGACTAGAAAGTCGCCTTTTTGCGACGTTATATTTAGCCGGATGTGGCTGAAAGTAGTGACGCCTTAATTCGGTCAGACGCGTAGTTTAACTTGTCAAGCGGCGCGAGGCGCCTCTTGGCACTTGTGACGTACTGTATGATATTAAGAGAATGAGCAATCTGGAGCGTGTCGCATTAGTCTCTTATAATTGTACACGTGTTATACCTCAAAATCTATAATTCTTTCGAATCAACCAATATTTCCTTTACCAACGTCAATTTTCAGGAAATTTACCTTAACCGAAATATTCCGTAGGAATCTACTTTATCTACTGCAGAGTTTCAAAGCTAACTTCATATCTACCTATCGCGTCTGGAAAGAATCATGGAAGAATCCTGTAGCAAGAATCCAAATTTTTTATCATTTCTGTTAATGCAGTTCCGCTCACGGGGAACAGATGACGCGCGGAAAGTGGATCAGTCGAGATGGCGCTATGTCCGCCTGGCGAAAAGTGTTTCGTGTTTAACCACAGAAAGGGAGCGGCTATAACAGACACATCGACTTGGCGGCATCCCGCGGATATTTTTATCCCGACAGGAACGCCGCGGCGCGTTACATAACTGCCAAACAAATCGCTGCCAATTATTATAAACAATTCGCTCGGTTGTGATTGGCACGCATACACGTACGAGCACGTCTACGTATCTGTACTACCTTTCGAGAAGCACGCGGCAGTAACGGTCGGTGTGCCTCGAATTGGTATGCGATAGCAGCGAAACCGAGACGCGAGTCGCGCCAACTATTGCAAACGCGCTTCCACGAAATTAGAACTTCGATTCGGGACGGTGGTGTCTCGAACGTGGTGTCTCCACGACGTTCGACCGATCGATCGTTGAACGCACTGAGTCACTGATATTTCGATTTGCCGAATCATTTTCTACATTTAATAATAGTGCATTAATTATAATATCACTTTTCTTATTTATTATTACCGTACGTCTCTTTTCGATCTTAATTCAGTCCACAGCGAAATATACTTTACATATCGTGTATCGTTAAATCGTGCAACACGCAAACTGTGTTATAATGCAGCGAACATAGTTATCACGCGCAATCGGTAATATTGTCATGCATGTATTACCATGGTAAAAACATTTGGCGTAAACAGCGAGGGATATTTCTTCCACACGAATAAGACTGCAACGATCGTTTTTAAAAATTCAATTTCCATCATTCTTTGCTTCCTTTATTAGACATCGGTTCATTAATTTGATAAAATGATCGTTTTCATCTCAGAGAATTACCACTGTGGAGGTTAGCTCGCAGTATAATTAGTCCCTGTGAATTGGGTAGTTAGTAACATTAGTCCTAAAACTATACACAACATAGTGAGGAAAATAAGTCGGTGTTACAACGAAAAATCGCAGGTGTGTGAGTGTGCGAAAACAGCGCAGTCTGTCTAGGTTAATGGAAGAGCGAATTCCTACTAAATATACGCAGAGGACAAGCGCAGCGGACCCACGTCCAGTCAGGCGTTTCTTTCCTTCTCTTTTCACTGGCGCACACGCGAAGAACAAAATCGTATAGCAAGGTGACGAAGATCCTCGATCTTCCCTCTCCTTCGAAGGAACAGTTCCTCTTGGTATCGTCCTGGGTCGGTTCAATCTCGAGAGTGTCGCACTCACGGTTATCTATCTCTTTCCCGCCCTTAACGTCCAAATCGATCTAACCTTCTCTCTCTCTCTCTCTCTCTCTCGATCAAAGTCAGTCGCGCGATCGATCGAGATTCTCCGTCAAACTTCCCCGATCGTTCTCGATAGACAGAACGTATAGCAGAAGTGGAAGAGAAAGGAGAAAAAAAATTGGCAAATAAACTCGTATCTCGACCGGTGTACGGTGGTCGATGGAAATTAGCCTTTTTACCTAAGTATTTCGGACGACCGTTCGGTTCGGGGATTGGACCGTAGACTGGGCGGCTGCCGCCAAAAATGTGGACTAGTATACCGAACGTCGGTACGGTGGCGCCGACCTGCGGCGAGTTTCCGCGACTCGCCACGCGACATTTATGGCACAACCCCCGCCAACGGGCCGCGATTGGTCGATTGGCCGCGCATATCGAAGCTTCTTCGTCCTCTTCGCCTGACCACTGTACCTTTCCTCCACTTGTTTCCATCTCGGCCGCGTCCTCACGGTCGCTGCACGCCCACGTCTTTCTGATCTTCGTTCTTTTTTTATGGCTACCTGCGTGTTGTTAGAAATACGAATTTATCGGATAATAAAGCAGCCGTTTCTCCTGTAATATAAACGAGAAAGAAAAGAACGAAAAATAATTTTCTTCACCGGTACATAAGGGTGAAAATATGTTACCGAATATGGCGATAAAATGTTTTCTCGCTTTCAGGGCATAGGGTATATTTATTTTGATGATTATAAATGGGGTTGGAGAATTTATAGCGGAATATCTAAGCGTAACACGTGTTAGCATAACGACTGTTATGGTTAGGTACCGATGATTTGAGAAGCCATTTTCATTCAGGAAGTAGTTTGTTCCTGTCATTGTTCTGCGCAGTGCTTCCAAGCTTAAGCATGCGGAACGTAAAATGTTTGGAGATTAATACGTGGTAGTTATAGAGGAAGAGAGTAAGGAAACGCACGTGGATGTCGAGTCTGCTATTAATATTCGTTGGCGCTAGTGTACTTGATTCGTGGTAATTTAAAATAGCTTTCAATCGTCCACTTTTATGAAGGCTGGTGGACGCGAATATTATAATTCTTACTCGCGTCAGTCAATATTTAATGTTGTCTTAGATCTTTAAACGTCAGGTGTAGTAATACTTGGCTAATAAATTATACTGCTATGGATGTTATTGCTATAAATAATATCAAACTACCATAGATACTACAGGTGCTATTACTAGTCCTGAAATACCATGGGTACCATAATCACATATATAGCATAACACTGTAGATACTGCTGTAAATATAGTATAGTATAATATAAAATTAAATTTCAATTCCAAAATTCGTAACATAATTTATATAGCGATAAAATAAAAATTTCGCATATATTATCGAGTTAATTTGACTCGATGAACAATTACCATTAAATCAATTCTTTATACCGGTAAATATTTACCAATAGCAGTGGATATAATTCGTATTACTATTCGATAAAAACAAATTATAGGATAATTATAGTTTCCTAAACGATTATATCACTATCATATAAGCAACAAACGAGAGTTGTAAATAAGATAACATCACATTTGCTCCAACCGATCATGAGACTTGATTCGATCGTAAATAATCGTCTGAGCAGTTGATCGTGAGTCATCGTCTAATTAAGTGTCACTTTTACACCACAAAAATACTCATGTGACAACCCATTAATATCTCGTTGCCATATCAGGAAAAAGCCTGCCTTTTCGTTTTGGCAACTTAGTAGTCTACGCATACAGCATGAATCATTAGCAACAAATTAGCGCGAAAGAATCTACGAAATCGCTTTATCTTATTTACACTTAGAGTATTTACACTTTACCTCATTTACCTTATTTCCATCAGAATGGCACCACGGAGTGTCATTTAGTAATCTCATTTACTTTTGGCCATTCATATGTCGCTATTTGCCATTTCTTGGAAGAAAGTCGTCGCGAAAGACGTCAACGAGGAGCATAACAAATTTCCATCACATGACAATCGTCGCGGAAATATCGAGACCTGTCTATTTAGCAACGCCACCTTGCGACACTCGATTCCTATGGTTTTGACAACTTTCGTATTTCGAGATTTGGCGGGCGTTTGGGTATTCTTTCTGCCCTCGAGTTAAGCAGCCGCGTTGAACGCGCAATCATACCTAGATGCTGACAAACGTCAAGCCAAATTGACATTGGCAGTATCCGATATTCCGGTCCTTGAGGTGAGGCCTTCTCCAAGGCTGCACGCACGTATATTCGTCGCGAAAATGTCATTGCTCGTGCTAACAGCCACGCGATGCAACATCCACGATGCTTTGGAACACGATTCTTCACACGTATAGTGTGTTTCCTTGGACAAAAATGAGAAGAGCTCGCGCTTGACCCGTTTCCACGCGATTTCCTGCTTCTTGCTTCTCTTTGTTCCACGGTTGGTTTCGGGAGTTACGCGCTACGCGGCGCTAGTTTGTTCGGACCTTCGGCGAACGGTGAAACGAGTTATTCGTCATTGTTGTATAAATTTCTAAAACGAGATTGGTTGTTTAAGACACACTGTATGCGTGGTGAGTCATCTGGGCGTAGAATCTAAAATATCGTAGGCGCAGGAAAATGTGTCAGAAGGAAAATATTCGTTTCGGAGTGACGTATATCGTGACTGAAATTCTTTTCCAGTTACGTAGTTTAAGATTTTTGTAAATGAAATTGTAATTGATTAATTCTGTGAAACTAATTCCGCAGAATATGTCGATCCTGAAATGATCTACCGTGAAAATTAATGTTGGAGGTTAGGTACTAAACGTAAATTGATGAATATTTATAGATTGGTTATTTGAGAGTTTACAGCGTCTTCTAGTTCCTCCGTCTGAGAATATTTTCGCACTGGAAACGTCTGTTTGGGTTGCTAGAGTCAAATGACACAGTGGACCATTGTCAATGTTTAACAAGGCCGGTTTTAGCAATTGTTTGTTTGAATTTGTGCTAAGTGAAGGATCTTAAAGGAATTTCGTTTCTCAGGAGAACTTGTTAACACTGCACATTCCAAATAGGGTTCTGAAAAAGGAAAAAATATAATTAGCAATAAAAATTTTCTTCATTTTTTATCGTATTATTATTTCATTACAAGGTGCATTGTGTTATATTATTTTATTAGAACTCAAGGATCACGTGGCCTAACTTGATAGCAAGAAATGGCTGATAAATCACAGTTGTTCAATCTTGTTCTCCATTTTATTCTCTGCTCCACTTCTCAAGGTAAATCCCCTTAATCCGTTCTGAAATTGATGGCCCGCTATCATTAAGGATTTATCAAGTTGAAACCGTGCGGCTGACTAATGGATCTATCCTCGACATCGGTGTAAATACATCTGTTCAAATAAATCTTGGTGACGTTAGGTGTTCTTTAAATCGTACGTCACTGGACACCAAAATACTGTGCCATGATGAATGCGGTGACGCCACTGGAGCACCGGGGGCGACCTCACCGGTGAAAATAGGAGGCAAACGACGGAACTTTCCCGTATGGTAACAGCGACTGCTCCTACGACTCGTCTCGATATGTCGTAAATACGTCTCAAAGCGTTCTAATTTCGAGGAGACATTAGAATTTTACAGTTCTCGGAAATCTTTAGATGCGAACCGGATGCTGTAGGTGAAAGCAGCATTTTATGCTTTCGGTTACTGCTCATCGCGAAATCTTTGACGAACCAGTGAATTTTCCTAGTGACTTTTAGAAACCACAGATTTTTTGAACATCGATAGTCGACAAATTTAATTTTTAAATATTAAATGGCCAATCACTTGGTTTCCTACTATTTATTAATTTTATTTATCGTAGTTAATACATGTATTTATTTATAATTTTATTGTTTATTAAATAAATATTTTTCAGATGTTCGTGTTGCAAAGATGGATTGGAATATACAGCGTAGAACTATATTATTATTTATATTGCCATAATTGTCATAGGCATATGGTGTTTACTATGGTTTTCCTCTATTATCTCGTGGAAACGATTTTTGGAAAATGGAGGAGGATTAAAAATGTTGGGATGTAACGAACAGAGAAGATAGGAGGGACGCTAACTCGTAAGAAGGACGGAAGAAAGGTGATCTTTCAGATTTGGCACTCCTCGGTCATTTGCGACGACCTCCTAGCCCGTATATACCGGGTGCTCTAAATGCAACTCTATTTTAGTTGCCTGTACCGGTCGACCCAGCGATACAGATCGGGATGAGGCGTATTTATTTTCAATTCGGCCACGGCCAGACTGGCCTGCCTGGTGTTGATAGACCCCCATGACGCGTTTTTACCACCACGCGTCAGTCGATCGAATACCTTTCCAATTTCTCGTCAGATTCGTGCAGGGAAGATTTATTACCGTGTTATTCCACAAATTTTTGTGAAATTTCGTTGCGCAAATGTATATTACATGACATTACAACGTCGACTAAGTATTATAAATTTGTACTTTCATTATGTATCGTATAATAGTCGTAGCATAGTGAAACCAAGATGGCGTTCCTCTATGATCATTACATCGAATATGACAATATTATTTATTAATATTTGTGTTCATTTTTGGAATCTATCTTTTGAATTTATTCCACAATTATTTATTTGTTAAAAATTATTGTCCACTTTTACTAGGGATTTTTTTGCGGTCATGTTTAGTGTTTCTTTGTACGTAATTCAACATGTTTCCTCTGTTTTGAGGAAAGTGCAATAACCCGCAATTAAAGTGAAATTATGTCAAGATTGATACGATCTGCTGATCTCACAGAGAAGCACACTGCAGTAGGCATGTGAAATTGCACAATAGATTTCCTGTTGGCACAGTGGTGGCACACAGTGGTTACTGGTACACGGTAGTGGAAGAAGGACGATTGCGAAAGGCGCGATTTGGAAAATTATAACAATACAGTTTGTACACAACGGTGTTATATAGTGTTCGATTGCTGAACAAAGTCTATAATAAAATTGTTTACGTTGTTTACTGATAGTTTTAAAAAGACTTTTAAGAGAGTTCGATAATTGGCGATTTAAATAGCCTAAGCTATCGGGTGGCAAGCCTACTCGTGCCTCCTCGTTTGAAAAGAAATATTTTCCACCGACAAGGCAAGTCGTATTTCCTATTTCCGCTTACTGTGGCTTTAATTTCTATCGCGTGACTGCAGCAAATCCTCTTGAAAAGTGGAGAGATGGCGAGGGAGGGTGCAGGGTGGTTGCAAAATTGACTCGAATCACGAAATGACTCCAGGAACAAGTAGGATCTTAAAAATCCTTTATTTAACGAGACTCATTACATCTTCAAATAAAAACTGGTTATTATACATCATATGTAATTACATATTAATTAATTCTTCGCCCATGGAAATTTTACTTTCTTTATATAAAATCTCAAATTTTAAGAAAGCTTCGAATTTATACTTCCAATGATTTATAAAATGGAGATAAGGAGGAGGAAATTTTCTGCAAGTATTTAGAAAGGGAATTTTCCGTTTCTTCGAAATTTCAGGTATTTTAGAAATTTGGGATTTTCAAGATCCCAAATTTTCCATAGAAATCTAGTTCCTTGGCGAATTCTCAGACACGCAAACCCATAAACGTTTACAACAGCCTAATTCTTAGCTCTTGACCTAATTCACGGCTCACGTTTCAAATTTAGATGACCACGTTTCGCAGCACCCACATCCTTGTCATTATGTACAGGGTGGAAGATTTTGTTCGGCCATTTCACACCTCGAGACTTTCAATAAAATATTGTTCTTCCTACCTGATTTTCTCTCTAATTATTATTTAATTGTTATTTTCTGATTATTATTTTTAATTATTTGTTATTATTTTCCAATTATTATTTTCAACGCCACGAGGCTTCTCGTAATCTCGCACCTAACCTGAGTGACAAGGACGTGCGTCCATTTTTGTTCCCACTCACTAGTGACATTTGCGTTTCTCACATTGGTCAGGAAAACATTCGAAAGTGACTATTTATCCAGATCGTGTTGATAGATTAAACCACTATCATCGAATTTTTGTTCGATTAGGGGATGAAAAGGATTATATGAAAGATACAGCGATATTTTATTTGATAAATGTTATAATTCAATTGTTCAATGACAGTGTTATTGTTAGTGATAGATAGCACTATGATAATGATAATGTAATGATAATATACTATAGTACAGTGAACAACGAAAAAGATAAGTCTGCTGAATTACTTGGAAATTTAACTTCGGAATTATAAATGTAAGAGTATTACGTGGCATTAGGTGACTTCTGGATGATTAAGTCCTATTAAAACAGCGGTATTTATACTTTCTCAGTGGCTTTTAATAGCCATGTCCATTCATATCCACGTTATTTTAAGACAAACAATTTAAGACCGATAGAAATCCTGCAGCAACGTGTTACACAAGATCCATACATTTTTTCTATTAAAAGAAGAACGCGATTTTGAATCTCATATTTTATCGACATCATACTTCTCGTTGCTCTGCTACGTGCAAAAGAAACCAAGAAAAAGATAGGAATTCCATGATCTATATAAAACTAACCTTGAAATATTCCAAGGTCACCTAACCTCACACTAGATCATACACCTAACCTCAAACCATACTGCGTCTAATCTTCACATATTCCCTGTCAATTTGTACTCCAAATATTCCTTAATATTTTCAATTTATTCCCTCCTCTTAAATTTGGCAATCTAATGTACTTCCATTAGCTGAGATATTCGTTCACCTATTTCTTTTTCTTTTCCAGAATGTTCAGAAAAGCATTGGCTAGAAAAAACACGAGAAAAGCGATGGACGTGTGTGTAACGCTTAATTTCTACCCAGACGGATGTTCAACAAATAACGGATTTCACCTTGTCGAAGATCAAGGCGCGGTGGTAAAAGTTAAAAATCGCCTAAGGACCCCTGGGTGTGGGTGTAGCGTGGAATTGCGAAACGCGATGAATGAGACGGCTAGTTAAAATTGTACCCATGACGAAGGTGTTCGCATAGCGGATCGTGGAAACTCGTGCACTGCAGCAAAACAAACAGCCGTGCATAGTGACCGTGCTACGTGTCCGCCGACGCGGCTAATTTTATGTGCGCCCTCTATCCAGCGATCAATTCCGGCTATGGTAAACCGTGCACGCATCCCCGCGACGATCGTGTTGCTACCGGGCCACTCACAGGTGGCGCTACTGTCTACAGCGCGCAACCGAACTAGACGGCCACGCTGTTATCGCACTCTATGCTTTCTAGGGATGCAACGCGTATCACCTCGGGTCTCGAAGCTTTTTTCTTTTCCGAGGTGGAGGCTGATCTGGGGTATTATATTTAGACGGAGGTTATTTTAGGCGGAGACTGATTTATTACGACACACGATCACCTCAATGTCAGGATGACTTATTCGAACACTGATACTTCTTACAGACAGAAGACAAAGGTGATGTTTCTGATTTCACGTGTAACTATTGTTCTCGTCAAATTTTAACGAAGATGAAGGATCTTGGGTTTTGACATTCTTACACTTTTATACATAGGAAAAATAAAATATGGTATTAAGTTTGGTTATCTATTTTTGTTATACCATATATGTAATAGAAGTCTAAATATTTTAAGGTTATCTTTACTAATTGATTTAATTTGTTTCAGATGGATTGAGGATTTGGAAATGTTGATTTTGACGAAGATGAAGGATTTTTGTTTTGGTATTCTTATCTTTTCTACATAGGAAAAATAAAATATGGTATTAAGTTTGGTTATCCATTTTTGTTACACCATATATCTAATAGAGGTCTAAATATTTTGAGGTTATCTTTACTAAATGATTTAATTTGTTTCAGATGGATTGCGGATTTGGAAATGTTGGAATGTCCTCTACACTATGTATTATTTCCATGGGTAAGGAGGTACCAGGTAATTTTAACGATGGAGGACCACGCTTGAATCATGTTTCTTAAAATCACTTCTGACATTATGCAAACTCAGCAGTAGTCGAAGTGCCTCTTCGACCCTCCTGTTCTCCATCCATGGGTAGTATTCGTTCTCCAGGAGGCAGGAACCTTCGTGGGGAACGTCGAAACGCGGGAAAATCAATATAAGGCGCGGCGCTTAGCCCGTAAAGCTCGTCGGAGGACGCTGATCCCCGAGTAAATTGAAACTTATGAGTTTTCCAAGCGACGAGCCCTCGGGGTTCCTCTTCTTGCCTTTCGTCCGCCATTCTTCTTCGCTGTTAAGGAGACCTCGTCTCCTTGGTAACTGATACGCCTTATTAGCTGCTCTCCTCACCTTACGAGCCTCAGGAGGATCATGCGCCCACCGGTCTCTGCTCACCGTCCCTGACTTTCTTGCGCAGTAACCTACCTCGTCTTTCTGCCTCTATGCCCTCCTCGAGACCTCCTCTGCTATCACCTCTCATACGAGTTCGCTACGTCTCGTTGTCTTACAGGTTCACTTAAACGTGGTATCTGTTATTCGTTGTATTTTTAGGTTAGGTTAGTCGATTTGTTTACGTGAGAAAATTAGATGAAGGAAAAAGATAGTTATAGGATTATAATTGGTCCTCATATGCTAGCTTTTAGGTCTATTGAGGCCTACTGTACTGCAAGCCATGGGAGTCTTACTCTGTTTGGGTTTAGAAGTTAGCTTCTGGGCTGTTAGAATACAGCTATTGGAATACAGAAACGAAGTTGGAAGAGGTTGATAGAATTCTAAATTCTAAAAGTAAACTACCCAATTTTAAGTTTTAAAAATTTATCAGAGATTATTTTTGAAAATTAGGATATTAGGGCATTAGGGATGTCCCAAAATTCACGCAAGCTTTAAAATTTGCGGCATTTGTGCGATGAAGTGTTGCCAACGAAAGAAAGAAAACAGCGTGACAGCTGATAGTTCAGGGTTATTAAAAATGGAGCGCTACGCAAAAGAACAACGTGTCTTTATTGAGTTATATTTACCATTTTAGAGTAATAATATAAATTACTATTTTCTGAAGATTCTGGAGCTTTCGAACATTTTAATTGCTTTAAATTTTCCAGAAAATCATTGACCACGTAGAGCCGGACATTCAAAGATATTTAAGCGATTTGGGTGGGCTACTGGTCGGGTCTGCACGTTCATTCATGAAAATTTCGTGGCCACAGGCCATTCTAAGGCGATGTCGGGCACCCTGTGGTCGCTATGGCTAGCTACAATGGACAATGCACGAAAAATACAAATATTTTGGGTAGACACGATTTCACGCGACAACGCCCCCCTTTGCGAGCGGTGGCTACGTGTTTTCCCTCGAACTCGTTTCTATTACCGTGTAACCTAGCTTCTGCAGCTGAAAAAATTCGTCTTTGAAAAAGAATTATACTCCTGTGCATTCCCCTTAATAGTAGGATTACACGATAGCTATTTCTTTCGATTTCCGACCTCGATTTTTTCAAATTCTTGGTTTACTTAGTGTTCCTACAAATATGATTACGAGATGTTTCAAAATAAGTAGTACAACCCAAAATTTTAAGCCATAAGACCATCTACCATCTCTGCCTTTCAATCTCTTAGATTTTATGATACTGATTAACTGATTAACTGATTAATTGATTAATTGATTAATTGACACTAATTAAAAACTAGTATTGGTCTTTGTCAAAAATATCTGATACCAATTTCTTGTTTCAGAATCTAAATTCTAAACCACTGGTGCAATAACGATGAAAGGTGTCGCCTTCTATAATACCAAGATCGTCTTGCAATGTAGACGAAGGTGTCGCTAGTGCGATTTCAGACCAGCTGGTCGTCTTGGCTGTCATAAACCAGAATTTGTCAGCGCTCCCTAGGACCGCGGGCCTTTGCAGCAGCGCCGTCGACTTTGGGACCAACAGAGATTTCCGAAATTTCACGCCCATTACCATTGTCAATGGGCAGATGCCACGTAGCAAAAGGGCGCGAGTCACTCGCACCTTTCCATTTGCACCTTGCATTTTTCTAAGCCGACGTTAATATGTTCGACATTTTGAACGAAGGTGTCTCCCCGAGGATGCTCCTGGCTATTCACAAGTCGTGCATGATCTATCTCCGAGAGCATTCTGTGGTGGACGATTCTGTGTCTTCGCGAATAGCACAGACGTTACGATTTTCGAGGATAATTTATTATGGCAGTGCGTAGAAACATATGTGCTGAGAAGCACATGGCGTCGGAATGGTTTCGTAGAATTTAAGTTAAGGAATTTTGTATTTCACCTTTCTATTATTTTCCATATTTTATTTGTTAATTAATTTTCTCAAATTTCTTCACTCATTGGTTTACTTGAAAATTAGCAAATAATTTTTACCAGTCTTTGTTATGTGATAATTGTTCTACTATTATTTGCTTATTTTTCTTTAACAATTCTGTGGTTTTCAGACAAGATATATTAATTCCTGCATTAAAAGAATATATTTCTACACTGGTTCATTAAGTGGTCAGACCAGTGCGACATAACCTCTATCATAACCTCTCTTCAAAAATTCATGGAAAATATTTGGAAGAAGGTAAACGTATAAATTTTCCACAGACTTTAATTTTGACTTTAAGCTACTTACAAGAAAATTGATATAGAAATATTTTTAAGGAAATTGAGGTTAAACATTTGGTTTAATGGATGAAAATATTTCACCAGGAGGCGCTGTAGTGGCGCAAATTTTTCGATTTTCGCACTCGACGCAGCAAAGGCCGAAGAATTTTTTAAGACGATAAAATTAAAAGTCGATTTTTTAAAAATTGCATATTGGTCCGTCCCCTTAACGAGAATACGAAGATTTAATAATTCGTTCCTCGAAACAGGGTCTAGACCGGCGAAGTTTATGGAATGCTTTGAAAATTCTCGTCAGGACTACCCCCGGAGCCAATTTCCATCTCCCGTTCGCGCCATTCCTCCTCGTTGAATCAATTTCCACGGAAACAGCCTGCGAATTTATCGCCGATCTTGTACATTCTGCTGCTAAGAGACTAAACCATCCGCACTTTTCTCTAACAAGGATTTACGTGGCACCCTTTCGACCATCCCAGGCGGTTGCTCATGGCCCGTGGAGTCCTAATCGAGGGTGGTCGATTTAAAAAAATCGCTCGGTGGGACCTCGTTAAGTCATCCATTGTCCCTTCTCGCCCTTGGCCACGTAACATTTTCATCGGCCGTTTAATTAAACGTCATCAATCTTTATTAGGTCGAGTCGAGGCTTCTCATATCGACAGCGGCGTGATTCCGTGACGTTAACCAGGACCCCATGGAGCCTTCCCCCACCACGTGCCGGCCATGAATACGTTTATGGGGCCACAGCGGAGGGTGAGACCCTGGCAAGCGTTCGAAACTCGCTAAGACAATATCCGCTCTCTCTTCCTCTCTCTTCCTCTCTATCCCACTGCTCGTCCCGGCTATACGTGTCTCCCGAGGATTATCCTGTCGACCGTAGTTGTCTACATTATTTGACGACATTATTCCGGCCCGGTATACAGCCGAAAACGATCTCCCGCGTATTTCGCGTTTAAGTCTCCGACTTTTAACTTTGCTCTACGGTTGTTGGGTAGTTTCCCTGGAGCAAGGAGATTTGCTTCCATGGAGGAGTTTCTGTGTTCGGGTTCTCTGTTTTAGGGTACTTGGATGCTTCCTTGCCTGGCATGGAAAGTTTTGCTACGTGTTTTCCCGTGGTCTCTATGTGTATTTTTTAATAGGAAGAGGCGTTTGGTTGACTGTCTCTTATTTGGGTGTTGTTTTCAACCCTTTGTACTCGAGCGATGACTCTCAGTCACATCGAAGCTTGAGTAACGAGTACGAGGCAGTAATTATATTAGAAAGAATTATGTGTCAAATATCCAAATGAAATACGACCTTCTGGTAAAAATTATTTTTAGTATGAATAGTGTTGCAGAGTTTAGGAAAATATTATTCAAGGAAAGCTTCGAATTGCTATGTATTTATGATGAAAAAGTCTTCGAGTTCTTGACGTCAAACCTACTACGATGGAATGACTTGTCAATTAAGAAATAGTAGAATCTTTAAAGAAATGGAATAACAACTTGAGAGATCGGTTACACGTATATTGGAAGAAAAATATATAAATAATAATAATAAAATAATAAAATAATATAAATAATATAAAAGATTCTTGAATTTTGGATGAATGTTTTAAAAACAGTCATTTAAATTTCTAAATCTAGTGCCAAAACAAACGATGATCACCTCTCGAGTGCAAAGTTGATAATAGGAAGTGGCATTTGGTTAGATCTGTCTTTCGTTCTTTCTGTTTCATGGTGTTTGATCATATTTTTGTATTAAAATTAGTTTGATTATGTGTCTCTTTCATTCTTCATGTTTCGTGGTGTTTGGTTATATTTTTATATTAAAATGGGACGTTTGGTAGATATTCTTGGGGCTGTGTTCACGCGAAAGAGGGAATTTTCTTGGGTGTCTTTCTATGTTTTGGTACTTTGGTAGTCCCTTGCATCCAAAGAGAATTTCTTTCAGCATTTGAAGCATGTTCTTAGAGTACTGATTTATGGGAAATAGAGACGTTTCTTCGTCCATTTTCCTGTTCTGAAAATTCATTGGTCTGTTCACTGATCACCTAAATTCTATAGCAATTCCAGAGTGATAGATCAAATTTTCGCTACAGGTACCAATAGGCTATTAGCAGTAGATAAAACGCGAGTTCTTTATCTTCTTATCTCGAATAATTTTTGTGGCGCTCTTTGGTCTTCTTTCTCGCGAAAGTTTTCTCGAGTGCAGTTCTTTCTTATTGGCTAGAGTAGTGATAGGTTTACTGCATTCTTATCGTCACAGGCGCGTTACGCCCGCTTTATTGAACCTTCTTGTAAACAGATTCTAACTGTCAACGATATATTTGGCTTAATACCCCTTCAACCCTCCTTTCGTGTCTAGTTTATGGCCTCGCTTAATTTTCCTATCGTAGTCGTCTCGCGTTATTTCAGATGACTGTGTACATCGCTCTTAATCGATGAGCCGGAGCTCTGACCTATAGCCTAAGTCTGCTGGATTAATACTTTCGCTTCTCTGTCCAAGAACAGCTGTAGACGAGCTAAGTAGGCCCTCGGTAATAGGATTTATAGCAACTCATTTTACACAGTTTCGGTTCTTCTAATCATCTATCTTACGTCCAAACGAATACAATTTAAATGCAAGATCACAAGATCTGTACAAATTCTTTACATTAATATACCAGAAAATGAGACTGAAAAATAATTGAATTTATTTCGAATCAATTTTTATGTTACATCAAAATTGTGGAAGCGAACCAGAACAGGTATTTATATAAGTATTTTGTCTATTGTTATACAATTCTGAACCCTGACTTCTTTAGAAATTGGATAATTTCCCTCCCCTAAGAAAAGGAGATTATAATTAATTATTCTAATTATTCTAAATGTTCTATTATTACTGTCGAAGTTTATTTTTAATATTATTATTTCTCACGAATTAGCTATTTCCAGCCCCCAAAAATGAGCTAAAAATAGACAAAATCTTGAAGTTCATTTAGAATTCTTCTTTACTTCAAAAATGTTAGAATGTTAGTTTCGATATGACAAATTAAGAGTTTGTATTTCGCGCCAAAGAGGAAGTGGAGACATACGCGTTTTCTCTCTTTTATCTTTTTGTTTCTTCCCCTCTTCTCTTACCTTCTTCTCTATAATATTCTGTAATATATTATGCTGTAATATTATCATGCTTCTTAGCGCGCAATAAAAATGAAACTCCCTCTCTCGCAATACTTGTCATCAAAAAAATATGTGAAAAGAAAGAAATTTAGTAAAAGGGGTAGCGAAAAATCATTCAATTCCATGGCACATCTCCCAAAGCAAACTTTGGTCACCGCGTTAACCCTCCGTTAACCAATAAAGATTCGATCCCGCGACGTACAAATGCGTCCGCGCGTGTAGCCGCACGCTTTGAGTTCTCCTATTCATATGTTAATGGCGATCGTCCAACATCACCGCGGCAAGTCTAATATCGACTAACGTAATCCAGGCTCACGGCTTCTAAGCCCCAATCTATACAAGCTTCCTCTCCCTCCCTCCAACGGTCTGTTTCGCCCCTTTTGGGTGGCGGCGGAGCCACGGTCTCGCCTCTATGACAAGTATATTACTCGCTGCGTTTATATCAATTAGCCTGTGACGTTTCGGGGGTGTGCTCGCCCCGTGAGCACATAGCTAAAAGGGTGGCCGAACTGGCTGAATCGGAGAACACACCTCTTCTCGCGTCAGAGGATGGAGACCATGAAATACTCTGCGATCTTCCACATAGTACCATCTGATTATATTGTTCGAGAGAAATTTTCATCTGTGTTACACTGATTATTAGTAACAAATTAATATTGTTAACAACAAATTGTTCGCAACGTAAAATTATTGTAAAAGTGGAAAGATTAACAAATTACAGGCTATTACTTGAATTTATAGGATATTCTCGTTAAAATGTACAAACAATTTAAAAAAGTTTATAAATTATTACACTTATTTCTAATAACAAATTGGTCACGACGTAAATTTATAATACAAATGGAAAAATTACTAAATTATAGGCTATTACTAGTATATATAACGTATTTGCGTGAAAATGTAACTACAATTAGCAAAAAGTTAATAAATTGCTACATTTCTTGTTAACAACAAATATTTTGCAACGTATATTAACGATAAAAGTTCAAAAAGTTAGTAAATTATTAGCTACTACTTAAACAAACAACGTATTTGTATTAAAATGTATTCGTAACTTACAAAACGCTAATAAATTAATAAATTTATTGTTAATAACAAATTAAACTCATTGATAACAAATAGTTTGCAACGCATATTAACGATAAAAGTTAAAAAAGTTAATAAATTATTAGGTCCGACTAAAGAAACAACGTATTCGTGTTAAAATGTATCCATAACTTACAAAAGGTTAATAAATCATTAAATTTATTGCTAGTAACAAATTAAAATTGTTGATAACAAATAGTTCGCAAAGTATATTAACGATAAAACGCAAAAAAGTTAATAAATTATTAGTTATTACAGCGAAAAAGTAACTTTTAAAGGAATCGGTAAAGTTCGGAAATTTTCGCCGATCATCGGCCGGCCGCCGCTATATAAGGGGCCCGCGTACAGGCTCGAGCCAGTTGTCGCTTTGACTTCGGAGGGTCCGCGTTAATATTTTTTTTGTTTGTTTCAGGTTTTAATTATCTTTCAGATTCTATTTCCTTCATTCTAGTTTTCATTATTTGTGCATTCGAGTATTTTGCACAATATGCGAATTCTTCGTCGTTGGTTTATTTATATATCATCGTTGGCTAGATCAATGGCTACTCAGTGGCCATTGTCCACTCTCTTAAATAATTTAACAACAACTTTTTCTTTCAGGTTCTAATTATTTTTCTACTTCCAGATTTTATTTCTTTCATTCTATTTGTCTCTTTGTTTCAGCATTCGAGTATTTCGTACAATATTCGAATGCTTCGTCGTTGGTTTCCTTATGTCTCATCGTTGGCTAACTCTTTCCTTTCACAAATTTTACGACTTCCGTTCG
>NW_016909285.1:573917-579899 GCF_001483705.2 Eufriesea mexicana | reverse complement strand
TGCCGAGGTATGAAGTTATCTCTGTACACGGGAGTACATCGCCTAGGCTAGTCGGTCTTTCGAATAATCGCGAACTCGTTCGGGCGCGTCGCGATTTTCTATTTGCTCGCGTGTTTGATATTTCATTCCCTATTTTTATGGGAACTTGAAAATATCTTAGCGTTGCGACAGTAGAGTTTCAGTATACCGAATCGAAGTTCCCTTTGTAAGACACGAAATAAAATAAAGTGTCAGTAGAGTCACTTTAACTTAATTCGCTCCAAGTTAGATTAGGGTACCTTTGATACAGGTAGCGCCATCAGGCTGCGCCACTAGGGCGCATGTCGGGTCTCGATGCGTAGCTACCTCCTCGTGGTGAGACCTGGTAATTGGTATCGTTTTCCAAACAGTAATGTTTGGCAAAACGATACCAAGCTAAGAGCTACGCACAAAGTTTAAGATATTTCCTATCTCTTGTAAATTTTCAATGTTCCCTTTGGAATTTGAAGCTAAGAGATGGGTGTATCTGATAAAGTATTATGTAAATGAAGAGGAATTAATGTAAACGAAGTAAATAAGGTAAGTAAGGTAAATAAAGTGAGTATGGTAATTATTAAGTATTATTTTTTAAGCCATCAGTTTATGAATTACATGTAATATATATTTATATTTTTCTTCTAGTTTCATTTACAAGTTACTATTTTTACGGATAATCATGCCACTCGTTATGGCCAGATTACGATTGCCTGCAAATAATTATTCAGAAGAAACTAATTATTATCAAATTATGTACGAAACTTTAGTAAGAATGTTGCCTACATTACCGGCTTTGCAATGTAATTATAAAAGTTCATAAATTCATTGCGGAAATTGAGTAAATTGTTAATTCTTTTACTGTCGAATGAAAAATTAAGCGTCATCTATGATTTTGGACTAGAAGATCAAGAAAGTTACAGGAACATAGAATGCGGGAGGAAAGAATGTTATAGATGCTTCGGCAGTAGAGAATTAACAAAGTACTCGATTCCTGTGATTTATTTATGAACTTTTATAGCTGCATCACAAAGCTGGATCTTTGAGCAATATTATTGTGCAGGTTTCGGGTATAATTTGGTACTAACTAATTTCTTACTATTAATTATTTGATGGCGTATGGGATTTAATAACAACGATCGGCACGATTGTCCTATAAATAATTAATTATGAATAAAACCAGCACTGAAATATGAACAAAAGTTATATGGGTACATACCAAAGGATATTGTTTTTATAACGTGTGCTTGTAATTTATAAATTCATTCCGTTGGAGGCAGTAATTAATTTTTTATTAATGATAAACCAATAGTATCTTCGACATCAGTTCGGACACACCGAGGAATAATTACTCGTAACTAATTTATTGAGAAGAAATTAATATCAAAATTATATTAAAAAGTTTATAAAGCACGTGTCTTTACAATACAATTATGAAAGTTCATAAATTAGTTGCAGAAATTCAGTAATTTGTTAATTTTCCAATGAAAATTCAAATTACATCGATCGGCGCCATCTATGATTTTGATTTGGAAGCTTGTGCCTCGTTGGAAATGTCAGTCAGCGCCATCTATGATTTCGGACTGTAACACAAGCTTGTAGTCCAAAATCATAGATGGCGCTGACTGACATGTCTAACAGAGCACAAGCTTCCAGTCCAAGATCGTAGAAGGCGCTGACTGACAATTTTAGAAATTTGTATTAGGAGCACATAATATGAGAAGAAGCCGATGCCGACGGAGTTTCAAGAAATGACGTCACTTCCAAGAACGGAGTGGAGAATAGTTTTGCTGCCTAGCCATAAAATTATAGACCGATTTTGCGATTTTGTATCAGGATCACATGACATGACAGGAGGTCGTTCGCCGGGACAGTTCTAAGAAATGACGTCATTTCCAAGAAATCTCGGACTAATACTTTTGCAACCTCGCCATAAAGTTCTCGGCCAATTTCACGATTTTGTATCAGGATAACATGATATAGTAGGAGGTCGTTCGCCGGGACAGTTCCAGGTAATGACGTCATTTCCAAGAATTTCCTGGACAATACTTTTGCCGCTTCGGTGAACAATATTTCACCGCTTCGACGGTCAATACTTTTCCCGCCTCGACGGTCAATACTTCTCCGGTCACATTGGACAATACTTTTGCTGCTTCATTGGACAATACTTTTCCAGCCTCGCTGGACAATATTTTTGCCGCTCCGTTGGACAATACTTTTCCAGCCTCGCTGGACAATATTTTTGCCGTTTCCATAGACAATATTTTTGCCGTTCTTGGACAATACCTTTGCAGCCACGCCGTAAAATGTTTGACCGATTTTGCGATTTTGTATCAGAAGAACATGACATGAAAGGAGGTCGCTCGCCGAGACAGTTCCAAGAAATAACTTCATTTCCAAGAATTCTAGGACAATACTTTTGCTGCCTCGGAGAAATGTTTCTGGCCGATTTCGCGATTTTGTATCAGGAGAACATGACATGACAGGAGGTCGCTCGCCGAGACAGTTCCAAGAAATGACGTCACTTCCAAGAATTCTCGGACAATATTTTTGCGGCCTTGGCAAGAAAGATTTGCATGATTTCGTGACTTTGTATTAGGGAAACATAACATTATAGGAGGTCGCGCGCCGAGACAATTCCAAGAAATGACGTCATTTCCAAGAATTCTCAGAGAATACTTTTACAGCCTTGCCGTAAAATTTTCGCCCGATTTTACAACTTTGTATCAAGATAGCATGACATGATAAGAGGTCGCTCGTCGAGACAGTTCCAAGAAATGACATCATTTCCAAGAATTCCTTGGACAATACTTTTTTTGCTTTGCAGTAGATTTTTATTATTTCACTTACCTTATACTTACCTTATACTTACCTTGCTCACCGTCCTTACACACTTTCCCTTACTTGCATTCCTTTCTTTACTTACAAGGAGAGTGCAAGTCCATCGGATTACCGATTTGGTTCAAATTTTACAGGTTTATAGATCTTGTCATGCAGTTTAAGAAAATATATCATTATACGAGCGACTACTCAGTAGTTTTTGAGATATTTACGATTAAAGTTTTATTACTCCGATAATTGCACCTTTATTTTTAAGAGTTTCAAGTTGGACCTGTAGCATCACAGCGATAGTCGAGAGTTTCTATAGTCGAGGACCAGAGATTGATTCCGGGGTCACTATTAGTAGGTTTTTTCAATCTATTTTTTTTTGTATTCATTTCTCACGTATGAAAACATTATAAATAAACAATTGTAAATAAAATTTCTGAATAAAAAATTTATTTTTTACCCTTTCTTATGCCTGTATATATTTACTACTTAATAATAAGAATATTCTGCAAGAAAAATACTTTTTTATAGCAGTCCTATCTACTAGCCAGTAACTAATTATTAAATTAAACATTGTATAAGAATGTTGCCTGTAATTCAACTTTGCTGTGCAGCTATAAATGTTCACAAATTAATTACAAAAACTTGGAAATTTATTAATTTTCTGCTGCCGAATAGATTTATTAAGGTGTATTATTAGCGCCCAACCAGAAGTGGTATCTATTTCGAATAAAAATTTTACCGCTTGCAATCAGCGGCATCTATGATTTAGGCTCAAAAATCAAGAAAGTAATAGGAGTATAGAAATAGCAAGGAGGTCGTCGAAGAGCTGGTCACGTGGCAGACAAGGACATATAGGGAATAGAAAAGGATAGAAGGTCTCCGGCAATGAAAAATTATTAATTACTCAATTTCCGTAAACAATTTATGAACTTTTATAATTTCGTTGCAAAGATGGAACTTCAGGCTACATTCCAATATAATTTTTGTAAAGAATTTAACTCTAAATTGTTAGTTATTAATTTTTATTTTATGGCGTCAATGATTTCGTAACGACGACCATCACGACTTTCCGTGAAATTATTTATTACTAAACGAAACTAGAAGCAAAATGTGATCAAAAGTTATATGAGAAGGATTCGCAAAGACATTGTCTTTCTAACGAGTACATAAAGTTTCATAAATTAATTGCGTTCAGGATAGTAATTAATGAAAAACCAATGGCGTCTTCGACAACGATTCAAACACTGCGTAGAAAAATAATTAATAATAAATTAATTAGGGACAAATCTATATCGAAAAATATATTGAAAAGTTCTTGAAGAATCTGCCTTTACGATGCAATTATAAAAGTTCATAAATTAATAGCAGGAATTGAGTAATTAATTAATTTTCTAATAAAAATTCAAAAAGGAGCAGTCAGCGCCATTAGAAAATTAATTAATTGCTCAATTCCTGCAATTAATTTTTAAACTTTTATAATTGCATCGCAAAGATAGATCCTTCAAGAACTTTTCAATATATTTTTCGATATAGATTTGTCCCTAAATAATTTATTATTAATTATTTTTCTACGCAGTGTTTGAATCGTTGTCGAAGACGCCATTGGTTTTTCATTAATTACTATCCTGAACGCAATTAATTTATGAAACTTTATGTACTCGTTAGAAAGACAATGTCCTTGCGAATCTTTTCATATAACTTTTGATCACATTTTGCTTCTAGTTTCGTTGAATATTAAATATCTTCACGGAAGATCGTGACGGTCGCCGTTACGAAATCATAGACGCCATCAAATAAAAATTAATAACTAACAATTTAGAGCTAAATTCTTTACGAAAATAATATAGAAATGCAGCCTGAAGTTTCAGCTTTACAATGAAATTATAAAAGTTCACAAATTGTTTATGGAAATTGAGTAATTAATAATTTTTCACTGCCGGAGCCCTTCTATCCTTTTCTATTCCCTATATGTCCTTGTCTGCCACGTGACCAGGTCTTCAACGACCTCCTTGCTATTTCTATACTCCTATTACGTTCTTGATTTTTGAGCCCAAATCATAGATGGCGCTGATCGCAGGCGGTAAAATTTTTATTCGAACTGGTTACTAGAAATCAATTAGACAGTAGAAAATTAATAAATTGCCCTGTTTTTGGAATTAATTCATCAACATTTATAGCTGTAGAGCAAAGTTGGAATTATAGGAAAAATTCTTATACGATGTTTAATTTAATAATTAATACTTGCATAAACGATAGGTATTGTGATTCCTGTAGTAAATAAGATTGCTACAGAAAAGTATTTTTCTTGCATAATATTCTTATTATTTTGTAATAAATATACACTAGCATAAGAAAGCGTAAAAAATAAATTTTTTTATTACGAAATTTCATTTACAATGAAAAATGAATAGAAAATAAAAAATATATTGGAAAAACTATCAAAAACTTGTGAACATGATTCGAACACCGGTCCTTCACTATAGCAATTCTCGATCGTCGCCGTTACGCTACAACTTAACTTGAAACACATTAGAAATAAATTTATAATTCCGGACGTAATAAAACTTTAATCGCAAATATTTCAAAACTATTGAGTAGTTGCGGCTATAATGAGATATGTTTTTAAACTGCATAGCGAAATCTACAAAGCTGCAAAGTTTCAACTAAATCGAAGGACTTGCGCTATCCTTATTAGCGTAATTCCTCTTCATTTAAATATCATTTAAACAGATATTGGGTACACTCTACTTTCAAATTCCAAAGGGAACATTGAAAATTTACAAGAGATAGAAAATATCCTAAACTTTGTGCGCAGCTCTTGGCTTGGTATGGTTTTCCAAAGAGAAATCTTTGGAAAACGATACCAATTACCAGGTCTCACCACGAGGAGGTGGCTACGCATCGAGACCCGACATGCGCCCTAGTGACGCAGCCTGATGGCGCTCCCTGTATCAAAGGTACCCTAATCTAACTAGGAGCGAATTAAGTTAAAGTGACTCTACTGACACTTTATTTTATTTCGTGTCTTACAAAGGGAACTTCGATTCGGTATACTGAAACTCTACTGTCGCAACGCTAAGATATTTTCAAGTTCCCATAAAAATAGGGAATGAAATATCAAACACGCGAGCAAATAGA
>NW_016909285.1:513197-573451 GCF_001483705.2 Eufriesea mexicana | reverse complement strand
TAGCTGAAAGGAAAGGGATTAGTACGAGGAAACCATCAAGGATAATAACCAAATGGAACGAGCAAGCCAACGACGAGACCTGAGCAACCTAACTGCGAGACAGAAATATTCCAACGGTGAGATATAAACATACCAACGAGGAAGCGCTCGAGTATTATACGAAATAGTCGAACGCTCTAACGAAAACAAAGCGAACGGAAGTCGTAAAATTTGTGAAAGGAAAGAGTTAGCCAACGATGAGACATAAGTAAACCAACGACGAAGCATTCGAATATTGTACGAAATACTCGAATGCTGAAACAAAGAGACAAATAGAATGAAAGAAATAAAATCTGGAAGTAGAAAAATAATTAGAACCTGAAAGAAAAAATTGTTGTTAAATTATTTAAGAGAGTGGACAATGGCCACTGAGTAGCCATTGATCTAGCCAACGATGATATATAAATAAACCAACGACGAAGCATTCGCATATTGTGCAAAATACTCGAATGCACAAATAATGAAAACCAGAATGAAAGAAATAAAATCTGAAAGAAGAAAAATAATTAAAACCTGAAACAAACAGAAAAAATATTAACGCGCACCCTCCGAAGTCGAAGCGACAACTGGCTCGAGCCTGCACGCAGGCCCCTTATATATCGGCGGCCGGCCGAAGATCGACGAAAATTTCCGAACTTTACCGATTCCTTTAAAAGTTACTTTTTCGCTGTAATAACTAATAATTTATTAACTTTTTTGACTTTTATCGTTAATATACTTTGCAAACTATTTGTTATCAATGAGTTTAATTTGTTATTAACAATAAATTTATTAATTTATTAGCGTTTTGTAAGTTACGAATACATTTTAATACTAATACGTTGTTTGTTTAAGTAGTAGCTAATAAGTTATTAACTTTTTGAACTTTTATCGTTAATATACGTTGCAAAATATTTGTTATTAACAAGAAATGTAGCAATTTATTAACTTTTTGCTAATTGTAGATACATTTTCACGCAAATACGTTATATATACCAGTAATAGCCTACAATTTAGTAATTTTTCCACTTGTATTATAAATTTACGTCGTGACCAATTTGTTATTAGAAATAAATGTAACAATTTGTACACTTTTGCAAATTATAGGTACATTTAAACATTAGTATGATATTGTTCAAGTAATAATCAATTGATTAATTCTTTTCTTGTATTCTAAAATTACGCTATGAACACTTTATTATTAATAAGAAATTGGATTATTTATACATTTTTATGAACTATAACTGTATTTGTATGACGTCATTGCCAAGAATTCCGTCCACTTATCTCTTGCAGCCTCAGAAATCGTCAAATGTTATATTGAAACGTTGAAAATTTACAAAAGATAGAAAATATCTTATACTTTGTGCGTAGCTCTTAGCTTGGTATCGTTTTGCCAAACATTACTGTTTGGAAAACGATACCAATTACCAAGTCTCACCACGAGGAGGTGGCTACGCATCGAGACCCGGACATGCGCCCTAGTGGCGCAACCTACTGGTGCTATCCGTAACAAAGGTAGTCTAATCTAACTTGGAGCGAACTAAGTTAAAGTGACTCTACTGACACTTTATAAAATTTCGTGTCTTATCAAAGGGGACTTCGATACGTTATACTAAAATTTATTACTCTACTGTCGCAACGCTAACAGACTCTAATATTTCTATGTTCCCACAATATTCGGGAATGAAATATGAAAAACGCGAACAAAGAAAAATTAAGTTAAAATCGCGGCGCGCCCGAACGAATTCGCGATTATTCGAAAGACCGACTAGCGTACGAGACGTACTCCCGTGTACAAGACAACTTCATGCCTCGGCACTCTCCCGATTGGGCCTAGTCCATGTCCAGCCACTGCCGTTCCCGTCAAGACTTACACGTGAACCAAGATAGTCCCCGAACCAATGAAACTTCCAGAGTCGATACGAGGGTCCAGCGGGGCCTTGCAAGCCAGACAGACACTTCGTGTCCCTGCCCCAAGGGGTAGAACTTAATCATCCCAAGTGGTCTGACCGTAGACACTATGCCCGTCCAGCTGCAGGCCCATGCCCCAGTCGCGTACGACCAGTAGTCCAGAAGAAACAGTGACCCGAGGGCCACCCTGGAACTCGATGCTTGACGAGATCGACAGTGGCTGGAAATGAGTGTCGGAGACGAATCGTGAGGATGACTTATGAGACGCGAAGTTGTCGAATACAGGGGAGTACGTCGCGCAGGCTAGTCAGTACTTAAGAACGATCGCGATTATCGCGAGAACAATTATGTTCTATTTGGTAAACGAGAGGGATAAAGGAGGAAAAATATGAAATGTATATATTCGCTCCAAGTTAGGCAGCTTACCTTCGTACAGATAGCGCGCACATGAAACTTAGTCTAGGCATCTATCTTATGACTACTGAAGTCTAAACACCCGCATCCCGCGTCATCCACTGATCTGTCCGAAATGAAGTATTGAGGAAACTTGGGAATCTTGAAAAATCTAAAAGCTAAAACAGAATATATTATTGTTAATATAAACCTGAAAGTAAACGGATTAGTAATAGGAAAAAAAACGAACGAATAGAAACCATGAAGGTTAACCAAGTGAAACGAGTAAGCCACCGATGAGACAGAAACAAACCAATTACGAAACATTCGAATACTATACGAAATATTCGAATGTTCGTACGAAGATGAATAGATACGAGAAAATAAAATGTGGAAGAAAGAAAATAATTAAAATCTGAAAAGAAAATAATAGTTAAAACCTGAAAGAAAAATAGATTAGACCTGAAAAAGAAAATTATTAATAATGTAAATATAAGACATAAGCAACCCAACGATGAGATATAAACAACCCAACGATGAGACATGAACAACCCAACGATGAGACATGAACAACCCAACGATGAAACATTCGAATATTATACGAAATATTCGAATGTTTAAATAATAAAGAATAAAAACGAAAAAAGTAACATCTGAGATAAGAAAATTAATTAAATCCTGAAAGAAGAAAATATAATTAAAACCTGCAAAAAAAAAATTAATATCTGAAAACAAAAGAAAAGTAATGATTAAATTGGTTAATGGGGTGGGATGAGGTTGGGGTAGCCAATCCCAACCTCACTTCGAACCACCACCCCTTCGCGCACCAAAAATTTTAACCCGACACTTCTGAAGTCGAACTAACAAATGAGGTTCGCTGCGTCGCATCGCTCCTTATATAGCCTCCGATCGGCCGAGTCCCCCACCCCAAATCGAAATTTTCAAGCTTTACCGATTCCATTAATTATTATTTTTCCGCGTTAATAGCTTATTATTAATTAATTTTTTTACTTTTATTATAAATTCACGTTGCGAGCATTTTGTCATTAACAATATTAATTTGTTATTAACAATAGGTGTAATAATTTATAACCTTTTTGTAAATTATTGGTACATTTTAACACAAATACGCAATAAATTCAAGTAATAATCGGTAATTTATTAATTTGTTCACCTTTATTATAAATTTTCGATGTGAACGATTTGTTATTAACAATATTAATTTATTGTTAACAATAATTGTTACAATATATAAACTTTCTGTAAATCATTGGTAAATTTTAACGAGAATACCCTATAAATTCAAGTAATAGCCCGTAATTTGTTAATTTCTTCACTTTTACAATAATTTTACATTGCGAACAATTTGTTGTTAACAATATTAATTTGTCACTAACAATAAGTGTACGAATTCATAAACTTTATTTATGCTTTTAAAATATAACCTTCCGTGATTCATTTATTTTAATTATTTTTATACTTTAATCATTTTGTTATTAACAATTTCAATTTCCTGTTAATGATTAATTTGACAATTTATAGATTTTTTATAATTTATTACTGCATTTGCGTTTGCATGGGATAAATTTTTATCTTAAACGAAATATTACGCGAAAAGTGAAAAGATTAACAGATTCATTGTCACGTTAAAATCGAGGTAGGAGTTTATTTTTCAACAAATTTTTTTTAAAAAGTCGTTCGTATTAATGTGTCTCCCCCGATGCCCAATCAATCACCCTAAATATCGAAATCGTCGTGAAACGAAGCTAGATCTGATCCTCAGAAGCCGGTACCCAGAATCATCCATCCCTCGAAGCTCCGACAGAGCGCAGTGACCACTGTCAAGCATGGCATGGTACAAATTTCGTGAATGCCAGTCGACCATCGATCTCCAGCTCGAAAGGCGGAAAAAAGAGGGTTCGTGGTAGAGAGAGACAGGAAAGAGAGAAAAAAATATAAGAGAGGAGACGAGATCGAGAGAGGTGACGGAAGCACGGGACACGCCTCGCCGGTGTACACGGGTCGCCCTTTTTCTCTCGTAGAGTCGTAGAAATCGGTACCCCTGTCGTGGGCCCTCCCCTTTCTACCCCCTCGTTCCACCATTACGACACCCTTAAATGGATTTAAACGACCGCGGCGACGACAATGCGCACGACACGCAACCGGCCTCGCAACGCGATCACCAGCTGGCCAACAAATTTTTTGATTTATCGTCCGACCGACTTTTCCACCCTTCGATTCGAAACGTGCCCCTGCGAGGGAGAAACTGGAGGAATCTTGTCCTAGGTACACACGGTGTACTTATGCATGGAGAGGCATGCTCGAGATTTTGGACGAGCTGGAAGGCCGGAAGTGACGCTGGGGATGTCGGGTTCAGAGGGTAGGTTTGGAGATTGCAGAGAAGCTTTGAGAAATTAATCTTTGGGTATGTTCAGCGATGTATTTAGTTTGTTCTATTCGATACTGGAATTCGTGAGTTGGTTGGAATTACTTGTAACGGGTGTCTCGAAATCCACGCGAGAAGTAACATTGATAGAGAACAGAAATTTTTAATTAAAAATTTTAAATATTGTTCCACAATGAAGACACGTCATTCTTTTACGAAGCGCTCCATTTTTAATAATCCTGAACTGTCAGCTATATTTGTTTCTTTTCGTTGGCAATACTTTACTGCACAAATGGCGCAAAATTCAAACGTTGCGTAAATTTTAGGACACCCTATACTATAGTACAAGATGAAGATTTGTCAGATATTTGTTTGTTATATTTTATACTAATTTATCGATGTAGAAATGATTCCATTTTAGACACTCTCCTGTATAATAATGGCGTCTAGTTTTCACGAAACATCATTTATATAAAATTAATGTATTAATTATAATGTATTAATGTATAAATTAATTAAGTAATAAATTAACTATAAACGTATTTATATAAAACCAGCTGCATACGTTTAATTATACCGTTTAATTGTAATAATAATAATAATTATTATTATACCGTTTAATTATACTGTGCAATAATATTATGTTACAGATACCGAAAGAATTGAAAAATTGAATTGAGATAGAAAGATTTAATAACCGGTTCCAGATTCTAGGGATTTCGAGGTTAGCCCAGTCTTTATCGCTGTAATCGAAATACTTCTTCGTTTAAATCTGTCCTTACTTTTTTTCCCTCGAAATTGTCTCAGTTATCGTCCAGGGGGAGATATCAATAAAGTCCAATACGACTCTGGGGCTGATTGCGAGGGGTGCACTTTTCCAAATGAAAACATAAAACCAGTTGTTGTCGATTTGCTGCTCGACCAACTGCGTGATCCTCTGGTACCGGGAGAATCAGTATCGAATCTTACGAAAATCACGATGAACCACTATCAAACTCGACTTTAAAGTCCCTCTTTAAAATCTTGCCATGGTCCCGACGTGTTAGGTTGCGTGTGACTAGGGTACTTGCTGGGGTTGCTACCCTCTTCTTAATAAGCATTGGAAAAACGATTTTAGCCTCAGCTACTGTACATAATATTATTCAAATTCTGCAACAAATATTTTAATTTCTGCCTCGATATTTATTTCAAATAGGAATAATTTTATTATAACATCAAATTTTTCACGTTTTGGGTTTGCTTATTAAAAATAGAATAACTCCAAATTTCTATCAATACTTTCATATTTTTTGAAATATTTGCAAAGGAAAGAAGATACTTTATTTCAACAAAAATTATATTTTTTAACCGTGATTATAACTCATAAATTACTTCCAAGTCTTGCTAACCTTTTCTCCTCTAAATCATGCTAAATTTATAATAATTCAGGTAATTTATCGCTAATGGAGTAAAGATAAAGTACCATACATCCCAAAAATCCACTAAATTAGAAATCCAAGAATGGTACCAAATGTCCACATCCATTGCAGTCATATCTTTCCACTAAAATTAATTCCTTGCAAAATACTATGTTCTTACTACAAAAATTCTTACCTACTAAAATCTAACAGATATAGAAGAATATTTCCACATTATTCTTAGCGATAAAGTATCAAACATTCTAAAAATCTACTAAATTATAAATCTAAAAATGGTACCAAATGTCCACTTCCACTGTAGTCATATTTTTCCACTAAAATTAATTTTTCTGTAAAAATTATGTTATCGTTAGAAAGATTCTTACCTACTACGAAAATCTAACAGATCTAGAAGAATATTTCCACGTTATTCTTAGCGATATCGCATTCTACTTAGCAAAATTCGCACCATTGACAACAGCGTGTCAATCGACGCGCGTAACCGACAATGCGGAAATTTTCCGCGTTTAAATGGCATTTCCCTTCGGGATCGCCGCTTTTCACCACACGTCCCCTAAAACCTTGGACAATACCGACACGGCACACCGCCATTACAATGGGAAACATCCGGCCAATTGTCGCGCCTACCGTGGACCATTTTCCCTGGCCGTGTAATTGTGGTCATGTTAGGCCTCGCTCGGAAGAGGATGTCGAATCTTACCTGATGTCCCCAGAAAAGATACAGAAGTCACGATGAAAAAAGATCGAAAACTAGGTGCCATTTTTTATTTTCTTTTTTGAAATAGGATGTATATTATATCGAAATAAATTTTTGTCAATTTGGAAAAGACCCTCGTTACATTTTACGTCTTCTCTTGTAATTTCCTTTTTAGAAATAGGATGTATATTATATCGAAATAAATTTTTGTCAATTTGGAAAAGACCCTCGTTACATTTTACGTCTTCTCTTGTAATTTCCTTTTTAGAAATAGGATGTATATTATATCGAAATAAATTTTTGTCAATTTGGAAAAGACCCTCGTTACATTTTACGTCTTCTCTTGTAAACTTGGTTAAAGAGAGATGCTGTGAGATAATTGGATTGTCTGATAAATATGAAGATAATGTTGTGGTAATGGTTAACATAGATTTTGAATGTATATGTGCCTATAAATAAATTAAACATCGTAGAGAAAGCAAGTATTTCGAAATATAATTTTTAGAATAATTGCAGTGCTTCGAAATTCCCTCGAAATTACATTCAAATAAATAAACACTGAACATCGACACTGTTTAAAATGACAAACAATTGCAAAATTGTTACGCAATGTTTTCCTAATTTTCTTTAGGATGAGAATATTCCACAGAGGGTGGCATTTATTATTTATTATTCCACTATTATTCTACTATTATTCTACTTTATCACTGTGATCATTTATCGATACGCCTTCGAATGAGTCGATAGCGATGGTTCAGAGATTTATTTAAAGGTCCAAGGATTCCAATCCGATCTTTCGTACACAGTGGGTGATTCAGCGGATCGAGTTCCTCGACGGAGAATATTTCAAATTTATACGATTAATCCGAGATGCCGGGAAAAAAGTTGGAAATTGCTTGAAGAGAGGAAATGATAGTTTGCACCACCTCCGCTGGCTTCGAGACAATAGATGGATATAGGACGGACTTCCATGTTGGCTATTACGTAGCATCCGGTAACACAAACTAGCACTTTGCCGGCATAACGCTGACACAGTGTGTTTAGGTTGGATCTTCATGAAAGAACTCGCCCAACCCTCCGCGCGAGCACGCATGGTATAATTAGCCGGGTAACATTCTGCTGAATATTATCTTCCATACTCAGGATCAGTGTACCAGTGGATAGTGTGCAGAAAAATTTCAGATTAAGAGAAGCATCGATTATTACGTCACATTTCATCACTATGTCCTTTATCATCGATAGTTATTATAATAAATTTAATCACGTATATTTTCTACCAAAGCTTGTATTAATAAGAGATCACCTCTGAATAGAGGATAGATAAATGGAATTAAACAGGCTTAAACGAAATTAATACTAAACCATGATCAGCAGACGAGAAAATAAAATAAGGAAAATTTTAGAAAGAAGTGGATCACGTGGAGATATTTCAAAAAATTGATTATACCTATTTTAAAATGGGTTAGACTAGAGATTATACCTAATACAAAATCGAGTGACCAAAGTGAACATCGAATCCAAAATTTTTAATTAAAAAATTAAAAATATTTTAATTTGGGCCCTGGTAGGTATAGTACTGATAAAAATTCGCGAGACACTGGATAAGCTGGATATTTTGAATTTTTGCTATTAAAATCTATTATTGAAGCTAGGTACTGGGTGTAGATTAAAAATTTTTCGTGTAATTAGGACTTTCAGAATCTACGTGATTGGCTTCATTAAAATCCTGACGTTTGGGATATGCATTATTCACGCTAGTAGTAATATCAATAATAAAATCTCCGCACAATTCAATTATTTTCTATCCACTGACAAATTTTGTAAAAATTTTGAAAGAAATTATTGGATACTTTTAATGGTTTAGGTATAGTAAAATTGATATTTTTATAGCTTTGTAAGGTTGGTTTTCGATTTTTCTCCTTGATTCTCGTGGAAAGAACGTGAACCTTGGCTATTTTACGTTCGTCGGAAGCTTTCACCGTCGGCTCCTGAGCGAGATCTTAAACGGTCTCACGCTCGATGAAAGCACCTCCTTAACGTCTAATTAGTTTACAACAGGAGATTGCATTCATTCTCTGAGATACGCCTGTTGCATTTTAGATGCCTTCCCAAGCCTCAGTTTAGCAAGATTTCGTAGCGACGGTGAAACCTTTATAAAATCGGCGACTAGAAAATATTTGGGTCAATAAAAGTCAAATTTATATTAAAAAATTTCTTCGCCAACAGAGATAATTTAATGAACAGAAACACCTCTTTTAACCAGATATATGGAATATTTCAAATTGAATTATGATAAATAGAAGCTTCGTTTGTTGTGGATATTATTTTAAATAGGAATATTGTCGAAGAATTTTCATAGAACTTAATAAAAATTAATACAAGTTCAGAAATTTGTATTACGAATATTAAAATTTTGTTAAATTAAAAATAGGATGAACAGGTATATGTTTCCTCCAATTGTAAGTGATTTTCTAAATATTTCAGAAGATAATAAAAATTAATAGAAGTTCAGATGAAAGTTGAGAGAAAAATTTCTATTACCAATATTAAAATTTTGTTAAATTAGAATTAGTATGAAGAGGTATATCTTTCCTGTAATTATAAGTGATTTTTTAAATATTTCAGAGGATAATAGAAATTAATAGAAATAGAGACGAAAATTGAGAGAAAAATTTGTATTATGAATTAAAAATTTTGCTGAATTAAAAATAGGATATATTTAATTTAATAGGATATATTTTTCTAAGTATCTCGACAGATAAAAAGTTTCAAAAATTCGTAAATCGTTATTTATTTCATTAACTTATGTCAATAAATGTATATATCGTAGATTTTGAGTTTTTCGTTACGATGTTTATCCGATTTTAATATTTCCTTCGAAATTTTTCCATCATTTTTATAACTCAGGGGCAATGTATCAATCTTCCTTCCTGCACACGCATTTCTTTGATGACGAAAATAGTTTTGGTGAAAATTGGGACAAAGAAACAAGAGTATCAGGCGTGGTTACGAGAAGATCGGGCCGCGACAGCGAGGCTGTTAACGATATCGCGGTTGGATCGAAGCCAGCCGATGGTGGCCATCATAAAAATATATCACTACCAGGTTTAGTGGATTTCCTATCGCTTCTTCTCTTTATCGCGACCACAATTCTTGCCATTTTTGCTCGTTCAAATTCTCCATCCTCCCGTAATTCATAGCTTCCTTTTGTTTTCGTGAATCGCGGATTTAAATCGAGGGTTGAAACTGTTCCAGAAATAACTGTTAATAACTCTTATATGAAGGTTCTTTCCAAAACAGTTGCGAAGAACACGAATAATGGCGTAACTGCCACGACGAAAGTATTCTTGTATATATGTACGCTTTTGAAGTATTGCTTTTTTATTGCTTCTATTATATTGCTTTTATATTGGTTCTATATGCACATATAAAACTGTGTAGGTATAGAAGATATGGAAGAATATTTAAGAAGAAAAATAAAGGTATGTAAAAATATAGAAGCAATATTTTAGAAGGTACTTGCAATATTAAATTAATATTATTAAATAATTCATATAAATGTATTTAATATATTAGTTATTATAATTAAAATTTATTTTAAAATGTGGCTATAATAAATTGTATTTTAAATATCGAATGGTGAAATGTGGATGAAGTGAACAGTAGCCATGGTAATAGTAAATAACCATTGTCCACCCCATTATACTTTGAACCACTCCTAATTACAATTTTGGTGTACCCATTTCGAAATCGATTTAGAAATTTAAATAATTATACAATAAATGATATCGATAATAAATTGAATTTTAATATCGAGTGGTGAAGTGAACAGTAGCCATGGTAATAGTAGTTAACCATTGTCCACCCCATTATACTTTGAACCACCCCTAATTACAATTTTGGTGTACCCATTTCGAAATCGATTTAGCAATTTAAATAATTATGCAATAAATGATATCAATAATAAATTGAATTTTAATACCGAGTGGTGAGGTGAACAGTAGCCATGGTAATAGTAGATAACCATTGTCCACCCCATTATACTTTGAACCACCCCTAATTACAATTTTGGTGTACCCATTTCGAAATCGATTTAGCAATTTAAATAATTATGCAATAAATGATATCAATAATAAATTGAATTTTAATACCGAGTGGTGAGGTGAACAGTAGCCATGGTAATAGTAGATAACCATTGTCCACCCCATTATACTTTGAACCACTCCTAATTACAATTTTGGTTTACCCATTTCGAAATCGATTTAGCAATTTAAATAATTATGCAATAAATGATATCAATAATAAATTGAATTTTAATACCGAGTGGTGAGGTGAACAGTAGCCATGGTAATAGTAGATAACCATTGTCCACACCATTATACTTTGAACCACCCCTAATTACAATTTTGGTGTACCCATTTCGAAATCGATTTAGCAATTTAAATAATTATACAATAAATGATATCGATAATAAATTGTATTTTAATATCGAGTGGTGAAGTGTAGGTGAAGTATACATTACCTATAGGTTAGCCTATGGTACTAGTAGATGACCATTGCATCCCATTACGCCTCGAACCACTCCTAATTACAATTTCGGTGTTCTCATTCTGAAATCGATTTAACAAATGAACTCGATCCACGAATGCACGTCCTATATATACCTGGTGATCCACCAAAATTGGTCGAAAAATCATGATCATTTTCGAAGTCGCTAATAATTATTTTCTTACTACAATACTCAGTAATTTACCAATTTTTCACTTTTATTACAAATAATCCTTGAGTAATATACTCCAGACAAGTATCGAAATGGTTAATCATTCATACTATAATAACTGTAATAACTCGGTCTCTCGTCGAATATTAAAATTACATACCACACTTGTTAACCGAAATAATATCTAACCTGTGTTAATATGCTCAAAATTTGAAAAAATTCTACAATCTTTCTACAATTTCATCGCGAATGAAATAGAGGTACAGTGGTTAGCTAAAATCCAATATTCCTGTAATTAGAGTGCAAATTGATCACCAGATCCTGGACAAGTTCATCGACCGATTCTTTCGCTGGGGCAGGAAAAATCGCGAGACGCAGAGGTCCTCGTCAGGTCGTCGATTACCGAGTCCTCAGGTTTCCACGACGTTCTCTCCCCCTCTGTGCCAGCAATCCTCTTTTTTTTCTCGTCTGCAACCTCGGAGGGGTGTGCTTCGTTGCCACGCTATCGACCACTGTCGCGAAAGCCACGCCTTTGCCCAGGTGAGCGTTCAGGGGTCGTTTCCACCCCTTCGTTGCCCGAACCCCGTCGTGCACGCGTATATACATGTATGCTACACTGTCGTGCGCGTGCACATTAGGTCTGGAACGACACACGAAGCTGAAACGCGACTGGATCGACGTCTTGGAGTCTGCTAGGGCTCCTCGAGAGGACACGGACGATCATCTTGCAAGATTTATGCGTGCTTCGAGATTGGAGGAGACTTTAAAGTAGTTAAAGTCGCGTGAGAAAAATAAATCACATTTCTGTACTAGTTAATTTTACCAAAGGAATTTTATTTATTTTATTTTCGTTAAATACTGGAATGAGAGGAATTTTACGGATTTCTAAAAATCAGAGCTGCTTCAACGAGCATTTCTCGTTGCTCCGGGGATCCTGGCGTTCAGGGACCGTGTGTCCACGTTTAACGGGCTTATTCACGGGACACCAAGCTTCGTATTGTGTCTCAATTCGAGTAAACGTCGGCTTACCACGGTGGTGTTCACTGCGTAGCCGGATTTCGGTGAAGAAATATTCGGGCGAAATTGAGCGGGAAATCAATGCACGCGCTAACGCCCCGCTTCAATGTCGTGTTTTCACGAATTTCCAGCGGACAGAAATCCCGCAGGATAATCTCGGTTACCCCCTGGTACAGCCCTGGGTCTCTTTAATACCCCGCTATGCGATTTTACCATGGACGTCCGCGAGACGTAACTCCAAACACGAATAATTTCGGATTAAAATCGTCAAGTGTCCGTTAGAAATTGGAAAGTCGAGTAAATCGAAGGTAAAAACATCGATTATGCACAAAATTCGTGAAAATTAGTGAGTATCCGTCTTAAAAAAAATCGTGGATATTGCGAGTAATCTAATTAATTAGATAAAAGGAATTAAGAAAATCGCGAGAATTATTGGGAATTATTAAATAAAAATTTGGTGAGAAAATTGCCAGGATTATTGAGAATTATTAAATAAAAAATTAATGAGGAAGTTACGAGAAGTATTGAGAACTATTAAGTAAAGAATTGATGAGAAAATTGCGAAAAATATTGAGAATTATTAAATAAAAATTTGGTAAGAGAATGGGTTACGTGAAAAATTCGTGGAAGATTAAAAATAACTTATCGAAGGTTAACAAAATAACTGGAAATAGATTTACTAAATTACTTCGCAATTTAAATTCCCAGTTTCTAGAAATGAGGGTGAGCAACGGTGAAATTTCGAGGGACTTGGGATTAAAGAGGAAGGGTGACAGGAAGGTGATAGGATCGCGGGAAACGGGAATGAAACACGGTGACAGAGTGACACTGTGTCGTCATAGTCGTTGATTTCCGTGTCCGTGTATCGACGTAACCATCGGTTAATGGGTAGAACGCGTGTGCGTCCCATTGTCACGGGCCAAACAACCCTAATGGGGCGTGGGAGGGTCGCTGGACGCACCGCCGCGAAATTAGGGTGTTCCGACTGGTGGTCGGGCTCGCGTATTGCCCGATACGGCCCTTTAATCGCGATTACAGACCGGCCTTAAATCACACGCGATCCTGATACGCCTATTAAGGACGATTTACAGGAGTGTCGGCGTTATGTGGATACAGTCGTGAGAAGAGACGTCTTCGTTTCGTGGATTTGGGGAATTTATGGGGTTTGGATGAATTTATTTTAACTATATACGTCACTTTGTTTATAATTCTAAACGAAACCACGATTGCAGCTTATTGATACTGGAAATTTTCTTTGGTTTTAATGAGACGTGATTTTCTGATAAGGAATAGTTTGGTGATTTTAGCTGGGGGAGAAATCTAGTGACTTTTATTAGAGAAGGAATTAAAATTATATCAATATAAGTATCTATTCTCTAGCGAGGAACATTTGGTGATTTTTATCAGAGGAACAAGCAATCTAAATATTTAAGTATTAATAAACAAATTTTATTAGGAATTTTGGAAGAAGTATTGTCACTTACGAGACTGTATTAATTATAATTCAGAGGTCCAAGGAAGGAAAATAGAATAAGTATTATAGAATAATAGTTAAAATAATATTCTACTTAGGAAAATTAATTAGAGCAACCCATTGATAGTTCAATATTTCTTTTTAATCGAAATAACGATCTCCTTGAGGCTGCATGAATGTTAGTTCAATATCAAAAAAGAATAAAAATATTGGGATACAATTTTTCCCGAAAAATAAATTAATTTATTAATTCAGAAATAATCGCCATTTTAGAAATTGTATGAAATCTGCTAAACAAATCTTGCAATTCGAAGATAGGAGGAAAAGAGGAAATAAATAAATAGATCTTGGCAATAGAAAAATATATCGATTCCCTTTTCCTAGGACCTCAGTTCAAGCTGCACAATAGACTCCCTTTGAGTCAGAATCGAAAGGAAAAATTGTATCGACACTACCCTGGAAGACATGTTTTTTTTCATCCTTTAATCTCGACTACTTCGCACCGAGCTCCCTCGCAGGGGTGTTCACCCTCTTAAACGTTTCCTGGTTCCGCGGCTAAATCTGCTTAAACGGGTCAGAAAGAAACTGCCACAACTTTTTCCACTTCTTTCGCCCTTCTTCGTCTTTCTTTCCTGTCTTTGTCCACTTTGATTTACGCGAGTTTGCATTTTACAGGGGTGTTGGCTCTCCTCTAGACGTTCGAGAGACCAGACGCGTTAGCAGATGTTTCCACGAGAAGAAAAATTATGTATTCCAGTGGACTCCGACGAGGTGTTATAAAATAAGGCGTAGAAAAGGGATAAGTGTAATTTAGGGTGCAATTATGGGGTGTATGTAATTATAGGGTGTCTCAAAATTCCTGCAAGAAGCAATTTTAAGTAGAAAACACAGGTTTTTAATTGAGAATTGTAAATATTTCTCAACAATAAAGACGTATTATTTTTCCATATAGTGCTCCATTTTTAATAAACCTAAACTGTCAGTTATCACATTGTCTTTTGTTTCTGTTGGCAGCACTTCCTCGCAGAAAATTCAAATCTTGCGTGAATTTTGAGACACCCTAAAATTGGAAGGGATATTAGAAGTTAAAATTCTTTGACTGATTGTTCTTAAAGGAATATCAATTTTTCGTCAATATTGCAACCCTTGAAATAGTTCAAGAATTATTTGCAATATTTTAAGTAACTTAAACCTATCACGATATTAAAAAAATTAAAATATTATAGAAAATTCAATTTTCTGACACGAATATTAAATTTTGTGAATATTAAATATCTCGTAAGCTGCTAAATTGATTTTCGATGATCAAAGAGAAATACTTCTTCAATAAATATTAATTTAGAATCAATACTTTATCAATGTATTTTTATTCAGAAATAGAGATACACCTTCTCAAATTTATTATTTTTCTGTTTTCATTTTTCACCATTTCTTTTTTCTTTATTTGAATTAAAAGGTACTAAAATCCTGTATATAATGGATTTGGTACCTATTTACCCTAAATAGGTTAATATTATCCACCCTCAATTAAAATCGTCGAAAATATCGCTTTGCTCTTACTGGAAGTTGCTCGAGTTCCTGGGTCAAATGAAACCCGAAGCCGAGTAATAACAATTTGTTATCATGTCCTATTAACGTTCACCTACGCGACTTCTTAGAATGGTCCCCGTTTCTGTCTCGATGTTTGTAATAGAGCGAACGCGCCTTCCTTTGGGAACGAAAAGTCGGGCTACGTGTTTGCACAAGACGCGTGCACGAAATGGTTAAACACGTGTTAAACAAACAGAAGCTCGTTTAAACGCCGGTTAGCAGGCCGTTCGTCACAGTTAAGTGACCAAACATCGACACCCGATATCTGCGATCACCCTCTCGATTATTATCGATGAGGGTGAACGCTGTTCATCGGCATACCGTTTGGAAATCAATACGAGCTTCGCTATTTTTGAAAACAGAAAAAATAAACGAGATAAAAATCCTTGGAGCAAAATAGTTCGAAAAGTAACACCATGATTTCTCTTGTTAAACTGAGATATCTGGACTTAATCGTTACTCAGGTTGCACAGAAGAAAATGGAAATATTTTTAAGATACAGAGATGTTTAAAATAATTGGGTTAGATAATTTTGATTAATTTTATCAATTATTCTCAATCGTTAAATTTTTATTCCTTGGGAAAGGGGTTTAATTAACTTTCATTTGCATTAAATTTATAATACAATTAATATCTTATTAATAATATATTATTATTAATTAACTATTTCACGAGTACGGCTGTATATATACGATCGAGATATTTTGATTAATACTATCGTGTGAGGAATATGACACACGTAGTAAGAAGAAAATTCCGAGAGCGTGGAATCATAATATAGGTCGTGGTGGCGCTAGTGAGTTAGATGCAATATTGTCTTAAGGCTGTCTTAGAACGTTTACTGGCGAAGAGAATTGATCGAGAACACTAATATACTAATTAATACTGTTCTAATAATTTATTGCTTCTATAATTACTATATTACTATACTACTATACTACTATAATTACACCAGAATTAATTTATCACGTCAATTATTAATCTAACTACTTTGTTTCATTTTCTCTAAATGTACGGCTCTCCGAATACTAAATTTTCAAGAAAGAAAAATTCCATTCGTCGAATCACGTGTCTCAACTTTACTTCGTTGTCACCACGACCGCTTTTCGAGACGACGGAAAAACGCGAAAAAATGGCCGGCATTTCCGATGGTTGGTAACCATACAGGAAGAAAGGATGATCGCGACGGGTCCCGCGGTGAAAAACGAATTAGTTTTCCGTGGCGAGCTTTATTGATTAAGTAATCTTAATACATCGCTGAGCCGCAATGTACCATAAAGAGAGCGGAACCGGAAACGATCCATTCTTAGGAGGGAATATGCTTTGTCGGTGGTCGCTCGACGCTCGGAATTTCTGCTTTGATTAATCTACCTACCCGTACCAACCAGACTTTTTCTATCCGCAAAGACTTATCATCTCGAGCGATGCACACTCTCTGGCAGCATTCCAGTACACTCTGCACTCGGCTCCGACTTTCGAGATACGCCGGACGATGTCATCTTCTTGCACGCGCTCGGTAATCATTGTTTCGCGGTTGCGTCTTTGTCTAATTCTTCCTTCTTTTACTCCTATTTTTATTCCAGCCAGCCAACGTGATTAACTCCGTCTTTTTAACGTCTTTTAAATATTTTATTCCTGCAAACGCGAATATTCGCATCATCCATGCTGGTACTTTCACACGAATGTTTGAAATCACATACGAATTTGTTGTTCTAAATCGTTTAATTAATTTCTCTGTAGTGTGATCGATGTTGAAACAAAGCAGAGGAACTTTTTACTCGTGCAAGATTGCCTGAAAGGCACGTTTAGTGTTGGTTCGTTGGAAGTTCGGTGTGCGCGTCCGACGGAAATCTGAATGTCCGTTCGTGCTCGGCCAGTAGGGGAGGAAGAAATTCCACCGAAAGTTTTTCAATCCCGAGAACTTTTCTGGTCGGCAGTTCATTGTGTTGTTAGTAGTTTCAAAAGAATCTACCAACGATGAACGGTCGAACGACCAATTCGAGGGTCTAGCCGTACAAGTACGCGAAGCTTCCACCTTTCTCGATCTTCGCCACGACTTCAACGTGCATACATGCAGTGCCAATACCTGCGTTTATAAACGCGATAAAAGAAAATTTGGATTTTTGCCAAATTTTCGTTGACAACAATTTTTATTAATTTGGAATTTCAGCAATTTTTGTTAAATCGGTTTTAAGTAAATATTATTACTGTATTATCATTACGGTAATATTATTAAGTAATATTAAAATTATTATTAAACAGTAATATTACTCACTTGCTGACTTAAACTTTTTCAATTTATCCTCGGATAGTTTTAAGGCTGAGGCAATCCGATTGTTAGAGGCTACAAATTTTCATTTGTAAGCACTGCTGTACTTCGAAGTCTCCTTTTCGTACTTATGATATAGAACAATGTATCCTCCTGTATAAGTTTGTATGTAATTGTGCTCCTTTTAGTTTTATTTTTATTTTACTGTATTATTAATTGATACAGTAATTTCAGTGAATAACTATACCTAGAATTACTACGAGTAATAACTATACCTGGATTAGAAAGTCGTCTTTCAGAATATTTTCATAACTTTTGACTATTTAAATAAATAAATAAATAAATATTAATTGATACAGTAATTTCGGTGAATAACTATACCTACTAGGATCAAACTAGACTATAGTCTAGTATTAAATTTCTATATACTAGATTAGTATTAGAGTGATATTAAAATCTGGTTTACAACGTCATCTTTCAAAATATTTTCATACTTTTTTGACTATTCTAATTATATTGTATAGTAAAAAGGAGTGTAAAAATCGTCATTGGATATTCCTGTACGCAGACCGAGGCTTGACACGCTAATATAAGGTCCGACTGAAAAAGGCACACCGTCGAATCGATATCAATTAGGATGCTCCTTCCGGTCACGTGTCTTTGCACCCCGGTGTATTATCGACACGTGTCCCACTGTGACTTTTAAAAAACCTTGATAAGGAGGGAACGTCGTTTCCGGTTCCGACGCCAATGCACGAACAATGCCGGCTACTCTGCGCTTCAAACGAATCACACGACCCGAAGGGTTATCAGGAACGAAACACTAGCTCATGTAAATCCACCGAAACGATTGTTCACTTCCTCTTCTGATAACCATATATACTATATATGCTAATACTAAATATTTCTTACTATTTAATTTTTCCTGTATCGATCTTGATCCTACCAATTTTAAAAATACTTCTGTTGCATCGTTGAGAAACATCTTGGGGATGAAATTTTTGCAGAAATTTAAATATTATACGAAACGACCCATTCAGTGTCAAAAAGTAGATTATTCGAAATTAGGTAATTCGAAAATGTTTACATATTTTTTTGCCAAATAATTTTGGATATTATTCACAAAATTATGAATAAGGGTTGCTGAGAAGTTTAAATATCGCAAGTTTAAAAATCTATTCATACACCTGACTACACCTGACAACTTGAAATAATTCACGTGATGACATGTCCTGTCATAATCTTACAAAAGATCCTATAATTTCAATTTAATCCACGCAAGATCTCCAAATTTCTACCATCACTGAAACATCACGAAAATTCGCAATGAGACCTGAAGCTTGGAGCAGAAATTCAATGGGAAGATTACAACGTCGTAAACGTAGCATTCGGTTCTTTCTCTTTGCAAGAACGTTAGTCTGCCGGCGTCCGCTCGCAATTCGTTTAATACACTCTCGCGAGGGGTTGGTCCGAGCGAAAACGTGCACAGAGGTCGGGTAACGTATGCAAGGCTAGAGGGTTAAAAAGAGTCCACGCAAACATCTCATACATTACACGGAATTTCCACCCCACGGAAACCAGCCAATAAAACACCCCCGGAACACGGGTGTCGTCCACTCGCCCTCACCACCCTGGCCCGTAACTGCATTGTCGAACTTTTTTCGCTTTTCTTCTCCCCCTGTCACCCCTCCTTCTTGTCCACTCCTCTCCCTTTTCACCGTCGCTTTCTAGTTTTCCTTTTTTCCATGGTTCTCGAAGTGCGTGTACACCCCCTCGATTACATTCGGAAATATTAGGGGACGTCCCGCCGTTCCAACTATCAATTTATTCTCTTCTTTCATTGATTGCAGACCACGTGACCCGGCTGGACCCTGTGTTCCTTTCCTCTTTTTGATCCTGATCCCGGTTCTGGGTCTGGCTCTGCTGCTTCTTCTTCTGGACGTTAGCTGGTCTGGGGAAGAGATATGGATATTTTCGCGATTTCTCAGCCCCAAAGTGCTGAGCTCGCGAGATCAGGATTGGACACTTTGATGGTCCAATTGCGAGGTTATTTGGTCCACGAAGAAGAGACTTTGGGAACCAAGAAGGATGTTTCATTGTTTTTTGGAGTTGCTTGTCTTGATTTAATAACAGTCGGTGTTTTAGAGAAATTTGGGATTCGAGATTAGGTGTACTGCGTGTGTTGTCTAGGTTAAACTCCTTGCCTTACGATTTAAGTTCCATAATATCCATATGACGCGTCTCTGACGACATAGTAAGCTAAATGGTTAATAGTTTCGGATACTTGGTCTGATTTAATATTTTCCTTATGGACGTTTTACAGAGATCTATAACTCCGTTTAAGAGACGAAATATCAACGTTTACATTGAAGCCTGTGTTGATCAATTAAGCGGTCTGCAGTAATTAGTCTATTTTCTTGAGTTTCAGGGACGAAACTTGCTCAGTTATTGAGAGCTTTGGAAGAACTAAATTTTAATTTACCGTGTAAGGAGGAGAGTTCGGTAAATTGAGTAAACATTTGCAATCTCGATACGTCAGATTGGCGTGTTTCAGTTAATTTCGGGTTCACGTGTATCTGTACGCGAGCTGAGCGAAAGAAGGATTTGCGAAGCGTGTCCGAACGTCAGACTCACCCCTCGGCTACCAAAAGCGGGCTCGAGGACCCAACCGGAACGCGGTGACCGGCGATCACTTCCTGCGACGCATCGGGAGATGGAGTAGAGCCTGGTTGGAAAAGTCTCGCGGCGGACTACGTGGAAATCTCTATAGATTACGGCCGGTCGTATAAATCATGGCCGGCGGTGGCTGAATGTTATCTCGCGCTTCCGGTTCGGCGCACCGACATTTCGCGCACACCGCCGCGGAATATTCCTCCGTGGGGTGGTTTCGTTTTGTACGAGGACCGGGCACAAAGCATATGCTGCCCGCTGTCCACTCCATTTACTTCGCTACGTCATCTCTCGCTGCTCCACCCGGCAAGATAACCGGCAAAGGGATCATCCACGGGTTAGGGACCAGAATACGTGGAATTGCTGCGCGGCAAGTGGAACATATTCTCGTTGGACACCGGTTACTTCGACCGGATAGATGGTGCGATTCAAGTCTGGCGTTTTGCACCAGGATTCGTGTTGGATGGCCAAATTTAGTTGCTGGAGAAATTGTTCGAGGCTGCAATTGAATCATTTTTGGGTTGGGTAGGACTGCGACGATATTTGGAATATATGGAGATTATTAATATTAATATGATATTAATTGTGCTAAATAATAATTTATAGGGTGAGTTCGATTCTTGAGGTGAATAAGATTGCGATGATATATAGTAATGACTAATACTAATGTGATATTAATTACTACTAAGTGAGATAGATGATAGTCGAAGTTACTTGCTATTATAATTATTTGTTGCAGGAAAGAACGGTAATAGAGTTTAATATTAAAGGGAGAATATAGTGTAATAATTAGTTTTTTGAAATTTTATTTCTTTTTGCTCTTAGATACGACGGTCATCTTAGGGGAATCATGTGAAAGGACACTAAATATGTATTATATGTATATATATTTGAATTTACTAGACACGATGAAAATAGGGAATACTAGAGCCAAAAATATGGATTTTCGGAACTCACTGGAGTGATTCGATTGATTTATTATTAAATTTATACTATACTATACTATACTATATTAGGTTTATAATTAGATATTAAATTTGTACTAAATTATAATTTATACTATAATTGGATCATAACAGGAAAATTAACAAGTTTATATATTTTATATAAAATGCAGATATAGATATACCTATGTTTTCAGCAAGATAAATACATTTTTCAGAATATGTCATACTATACCTATATCTATCTTGAATTTACAAAATGAATTTAAGATTGAAGAAAGAAAAATCAAATTTCGGTCCCTTCCCTATTTTATGCAATTTTTATTTGTTTATATTTAATCGGTATACCTACGATGATCTGATATGTGAAAATATTTTCAGTTCTGTGGCAGGCGAGATGTTTTGTTGCCGTTCTAAGATTATCCCGTATGTAGGTCCCAAAGATCGAATGTTTTGCGAATGTACGATACACAGGGGCAAAATACATCGTCGATCGACTCACAAGAGCGTCTTTATCGCGAATGTTTCCGTTTTCTCGCGATTGAAATTATCAATAGCCAATCAGACGTCAGCCAATCGGGTGGCGTGGCGTTTCTGCACTTCATCGAAGCCATTAATCGATCAACGATCGAATTATCTGAATTATTTATCGAAATGTCGTGATTACTACCGTACGTCGTCACAATTTGTGGAGCAAAATAATAGCATGATGTTTTCTCATTTGAACAATCGACTACTCGTACTATTAAATTAACTAGTAATTATATTATACGATTTTTAGCAATTTATCTGAATTTAAAAAAATATCAGAACTAACCTACAGCGAGAAAATTGTGAAATCTAAGAAATAAAAATAATTATAAAATATTTTTACTGTAAAATTATTTATAATAAAGGAATATATTAAAAGTATATTGAAAATTAATAGATACTCATTACTCGTTCGTATCTATATTTAAAAATTCTAATCAATATTTAACTAATACATTATGTTCATATTAAAATTGATTCCTTCTTTTTCTTTAAGAATCTAAATATCGATAATGTTATTAACTGCTATTAAAAGCTTCAGAAATCAAATATTTGAATAAAGATTTTATTTTAATTTCGTAAGTAATCTTAATGACTGTTATTTAAATGAATTATCTTCCTACAGTATGAAGCTGTATTTTCCAATAAAAATGGGGAAATGATACACGAAGTTGATCATAAATTTGGTGACAGACTTCGATTTCGTGAATCCGATTTCAATTTCTACGTGGTATAAATTCGAGTGGGGCATAGACTTACTGGCATTGTGATGGAAAAATGAAAAGTTCTCAACAGAAGTCGAAACGTGCTCCCCATCGAAGTTCGACAGGACGCCCTCAGGAAATCTAAACCGGTAACAAGATGGCTGCTCGGAAACGGAAACCGGAAGCTTGTCACTCAAGCTACACCGGCTTCCGGCGTGTCCCGAAAAAGGGAAGCGCTATGGAACGATCGAGGAGAGAAATAAAAAGGAACGGGGGGTAGAACAGGGGAGAAATCTGTCTCGAGTGTATTGTTTTATCACGTTTCTCTTGTAGATGCTACTCTTCTGTATACACATCTAAAAGTTAATTTTTAAGGAAGACGAATTATAAATTAGAAAGAAATTATAAAATATTTCTAATTTTAATTTTCTGATTTTTAAATTCTCATAACGCTTATAATTTTTGAGTACCTCCATTTTTAAGTATTTCAATTATTTTTATTCCTTAGTATCCTAATTTTCAAGTATTTCCATGTTTGAGTATTTTAATTATTTTTATTTTTGAGTATCCTAATTTTCTGCTATTCCAATTTTAAAATATTCCAGTCTTTTGTATTATTCTAATTCCCAAAGAATCTAATTTTCAAAAATTCTAAATTTTTACCGCTTTAATTTTCGAGTATTTCATCGAATAATTTATAATTATTTAATTTAATCTTCGAGAATTCTAATTATACTTTTTCTTGAACACTATCATCTTTGTGGCGAATTTAATTAAATCCACTATCCACTTTAAAGTCTTCAAAGGTTATTAAAAGAACGATATATCTAGCTCTATGATTAGAAATGGCAATCGTTGTCTGAAAACTGCGTAATAGCAATCACTATTTTCTACGATAAGAAGAGAAATCGTTTTCCACGTTGCTATTTTTCTTACTTGAACCGACATCGATAACTTGCATTATCGTTCCATTGAGGGAACGAATTTTGCAGCATTAAATATTATAAATATCGATAAACATGTATTTCTTACCAACGTGGAACGTATGAATCCACTCGAATAATTATTAATTACCTATTTATCATCAGATACCGTGCACACCGTTTCGTGGAAAATATCCTACGACTTGACCGATAATTTAATCATCACATCTGTTTAATTTAAGTAGCAATTACGTAGTAGCTATCTATTTTTATCCGATACACTTACGTGACAGTACGTCATTGTGATATTAAAAATGTATGTTTCATAACGTTATGTAATACTATTAAAATCTTATTATTATTATTTTTCAATATTTCACATATTTTATTTTATCAAGTCTCCAAATGAGTGATATTAACCATAATATTATATAATAATATATTTTATAATATTATAGAATACAGGATAAAATAGATTATTATATTTTTATTTTATGTCATTAATATTATTAAACTATTATATTATTATACTAGGTTAAAAATATTTTATACTATTATTCGTTATATTATTAATTGTATTATGATATAATATGATGAGGTATATAAAAATTTTATAATACGTAAAGAATATTAATTAGTCATGATAATTATATTTATTAAATATTTTGATATCATATCTTGTTTAATCAGAGGGTGGAAATAAAAGGTCAATGATTCGCTTAAGATTCGATTTTATTAAATATGTATCTGATATATTAGACTACTATGTATTATACACAATGTACATATATACAACCTATTCGATGTAATTACATGCTACCTAGTTAAAGGCGATAAACTGGGATCTCTGTATCGACTGTCGACCCTTCTATACAATTACGCTATAATACCTGCTTTCCTCCATTTTTACGGGACAACCTCCAAAAAAAACAAAAAAAAACAAAAAAAGACGAAACAATCGAGAATCCTCGAAATACATTCACACCGATAGGATCCTTCTCCCAACACAGAATTTACAAAACTGGCCACTGTCTATTTTACAATGAACATTTAAATAATCATTTACTATTTAATACTTTCCGCGACAATCACAATATTCGAACTTCCGCTACGAGTCTAAGATTTTTTCCTTTTTATACCCAAAAAGAGGATTCGAGCTGAATAGATTCTCCAACCGTCGAATCTCGAATTATTCCTAATTCGAAAGCAAGCTAAAGTTGCTTCGAATAATTATAACGATATTTTCCTCGAGAGGTTAGTTTTCATCCTCTGATTCGAAATCCGAGGGACTGATCTCGAGGAAAAATTGTTTTCCACCTTGCTTTATCTCGCTGTCGCGATTAGATTGATAGAAAGTGGGATGTCGTGTTACGTAAGCGACCAGCAGTCCTCGCGATCTCGCTGTCCGCCATTTTGAGGAACGACTGGCGGAAAATGGCGGTACCGAGTTTCGATTTATGCTTCCGCTCTTTACTTAGGTGATCTGAATGTCTGTTAGGATTTTTAAGTACGAATGTGGGACAATTTCGAAACACACACACACATACACGCTACAAGACTAACGACAGCTTTGTACAAAACGAAGAAAGAAAACGAATAATCTTGGAACCGTGAATCTATCCAACGATCGATCCTGCACTCGAGATCAGAAGTTTGAAATCAATATAGTAAATTATTATATTTTTGCGAAATCTTTGGCTATTTTTCTTAATTCGAAATTGATACTATTAATATTAAAAACTCTATAAATTTTTCAGTATGGAATATCATAATTGTTTGCATTGTAATATTTATATTATTAAATTATAATGTGATTTAATTGCTTTAAATTTCGAGGTAATTATTATACGGTAATTTTATGAAGATTGGATTCTATAAATTCCCGGAATACGCGGTGATTTCAAACTTTTGATCATTAGTGTACGTATTTTCTCTACTTGTCTATTTATTCGCGATTCATTTCTTGCCACGATGTTTAGGGTGATGCACACGAAGTGCTATAATTTACAGTAGTTCGAAGAAAGAAATTTTAGAGTACTCTATAGTAATCTTAAAGTACTTTATGCGATTCACCCTATGCACAGGGTGGAAGAAATCGTAGATACGCCCTTCAAGGGATAGCGATCACTGAAAGAAGCATAAAAGTTTCTACCGAAATTAATAATTTTACAAATATCCATCATTTCCCAATTTAAAGATTAGTATCACGATGAATTAAATCGAATTTTTTATCCACCACTAGCGTCGTTAATTTTTCCAAATTTGTCATTATCTTTTTTATCAAATCGGTCGAATTTATCACTATCATTAATCTCGAATATTTTTGCAAAACTATTACCACCATGTTTACCAAATTTTATCTTCATTTCCAAGACTATTACCATTATTAACCTCTTCCAATAAATTCCCCTAATCCCCAAAAGTTTGCACCCAAACTTCATCCACGCTCCGCAACCACCATGGTGTCCACCAAACGCGAACACGTATCTTTGGTTTCTCCAATCCTCCGCGAAAATCGAATCCGATAGAGGACACAACGCGTGTGCACGAGTTCACTCGAATGACACTTTCACGAAGCAAAAGTTTCATCGAATTCAATCCGCGTCGAATTTCAACGACATTCACATCGTGATGTCTCTGGATGATCGTTGATCATGATCTTCGACTGGCAGTACACTTCGTTTACTCTAACAACGAGAGCACGAGCATCGACTCTGTCGGAGGCAACACTCGTTACTGTTAACGATATCTACTCTAGTAATACGTTTGATCCTTCATAATCCTACTACGAATAGCAAGGATGTCTCCTTCCTGCACCGAAATTCACTTCAAAGTTCCAGGATGATTTTCTTCACAATTATTCTCGATTAACCTGTCGATTTCTTTCCTGTTTCTTCCTCGAGCCCTCGTAGTGTCTCATCGACTTCCTCAATCGATTTTCATAGACGATGTTCACGTGATCTGCTGTTTCAAGACTCCTCGATAGGTGTATGTTCGAAATTATGGCAAGTTTGTTGATTGTGGTTGTAATAAGATTTTCTTCTTCCCCATTTCTGGAGTCTGCTCATCCTGTCAAGCTTGTCAACGACGTCACTTCGATCTTCCATCTCGAAGAGTTGTCAAGAATCTTCTATAATACTGTCAAAAGGACTCTTCGTCACCCTAACTAAATTCGAATACAACGATCTTCCTCTATAAATTATCTTGCCTTGTCTCGGAGGATGACTTCATCCACAGCTTCCTCTTCCTTTTCATCCTAACTAGGTCATCACATGGATGCACAATCTTCGACGAAATCATTCACAAACTTCCCTAGGTCTCAGAAAACTCCCATCACTGTGATCTCTGACTGTTTCGTTCACGTAGTCCTAAAAGACCCACTCTCGTCCCCACTCCCACTGTCAGCCTCTCGTGCACCCTCGGTCCAGACATCCCAGCATCAACAAGAACCGATAACAAGTCCACAATGATGATGACAACGATGAAATTGAACAGTCCACTAGACCCATCCCTTTACCACCAATAAGGCTTCTGCATGTACGGCATGGGTACCTGGCCAGCGTTGGGATACGTGGTAGGCTCCATCAACTTCGACTGACACGGTTTTCCGTCCTTGATCAACAGAGGAACAGCGACCCTCCTAGGCGAACATCCACTTCCGCTGGCTTCTACTCTCTCAGTGGCTGCCCTCTTCGTCTTGTACCTGTGGTTCTGGAACCAGATCTTCACCTGTGTAGGCGTCAGTCGGATGATCGAGGCCAGGTGCTCCCTCTCTGGCGCACTGAGGTATCTCTGCTGCCGGAAGCGTCTTTCCAGCTCGAAGGTCTGTGCCTTGGAGAACAACACTCGTCTCTTCCTCTTCTTGTGCTCCGTCTCGTGTGGCTGGGTCTCGTTCGTCTGCTGTTCGTCCTCGAAGTCAGCTGATTCTTCCTCTTTGCACTCGTGATTGATCTCCTGCTTCGCTGGGAAGGATAGGTCCGAGATCGTCGGGCTGGTTGAGTCTGGCTGCTGCAGAACTGGAATATTGAGGACGTCCATGTTACTCCTGGGGTTCAGGATGATTTCTCTGAGAAAGGGATCTTTGGATCGGTGGATATTAGGCGTCTCCTGGGATCTTTGAGTGGTTGATGGGTGCAGTATCTGTGGACTTGATGTGGTTTTGATAGTACTGTTCTAAGTGTCTATGACTTAAGTATCATTAGTGGTGCAATGAGTATTCCCAAGTGGGATGAGCTGAATTAAGTTATATCAAATTAGGAAATTAGGTACAATAGGGTATGTTACAACAAATAGGGAGTTCTTAGAGTGTGATAGATGACTTTGTCACAGTTTAATTGGACAGTATGTGAGAAAGGTAGCTTGAGAACTGCTGACTGAGGCTGAGAATTTATGAGAATTTATGTAATTAAACTTTTGAAGTATTTATTAGGCTATTTAGTATATTTATTAATACTATAGTTAGCTATATATATATATTTAAATACTATATATAGGTATAAATAGTAATAATTACAGTATTATAGTGTTATAATAAAAATAATTAATTCGTTAGAGCAGTTATTGTATAATTAATATGATCGTCTGCAAAGTCATATATTTGCCGAGTTAATGATAGCTGGCCACTTCTATTCTACTCGATTAGGTTAATATCGTTCTAATCCCTCGAAAAGCGATAAACATCGCTTCGAAAAGTATCCAAATCATCAAGAGAATGACTAAAGTGTACCGCAGCTGCATTTTAACTACCCTTCGATTTCTAATGCTGATTGCAGGCAGATGCAAGTCTGTATTGATTTCTGAAGTCTCGTTAACGAGTGCTTGCTCATCGTTCCGATGATATAGTAGTTAAACCTCTTCGAATAAATTAAGAAAACTAGCTGAACATCGATAGCAATTAATATTATAATATTATAGCAAACAAGTATTGTAAAATTATATAATTATTAAATATTACTCTATCTATGATTCTAACTGCAAGGGAAAATACTGTGTGTCACAATTTCAAAACATTTTAATTTATCCTTTAATTAGGTTGCAAAATACACGACCTTATTAAAAACGAAAATTAATAAAAAGAAATCTAATTTATGAAAATTATTTTCAGAAACTACGTAAATTAAGGAAAATTCAGGAAAATGTAACAACGTTTTTCCTTATAACCATAGATATTAGAGACAGGTATTTGTGGTAAGAAATTAGTATAAAAGGGAAATAGGAGAACGAGTGTAAAGAATTAGAGGACACTGAAAACCCGGTGAAATTTGGATTAGACATTGAAAATGGAGGAACAGGATTCAGTACACTCGGTCTGTCCACCGTTTAATCCAACAATATTTTGATTAGTCTTCGGCTAAAGTGGCAAATACCACGGTGGCCTAGAGACACGCTAATTTAATGTACAACGACGAGGTCCCTGGCTTCGTGAGCATACAATACGCTTTTGTGAACGACCCGTAAGCCTGCTTGGGGAGGGTGTGAAGCAATATAGAGCCCGTTTGATACCCTACTGCACCCCATGGGACCGACTGTATCATTTTCATGGGAGATTAGGCTGTAGTCGCAGTCGCGTCGTGATTTCAATTAGACACTTCTTGCTATACCGACGTTAACGTCTTTGGAAGAAACGATTCAACGATTAATTAAATTTCACCTAGTTCCAAAACCAAAATCTTCTCTTCATATCAGAAATCTCAGAATTATGATTTTTTGGAAAAATCTTTTGCTAAAGATGATTTATAATAGGTATGGACGAGGATTAGAAGTGTATTATCTAAATTTACTGATAAATCGTAAAAAGTTAATAGTAAACGTACCATAACCGGTCAAATGACTGGTCAAATGACCGGTAAACGAAGAAATAAAATAAGAAAAACTTTATGATATTTTAAAAAATAGATTATACCCGTATTAAAAGAAAATCGCAAAGATAGGTGACTAAACCGACAATGCTGAATGCCAAATTTTTTAATTTTGGGGCCTGGTAGGTTTACTGTCAAAGGATCACTAAATGACTAAAAAATTGTCAATCTATGAGTAGGTGTAACTTCGTTAAAAAAAATTGTACAGCAATCTATTTAGGCTAATTTTAAAGCCTGAAGTCTCTACTTTTATATCCCTATATTGATTAATTTAAATAATTTTTGTTTTTAGACATACGGGATAAAAGCTAAAGGTACCATCTTCCCAAAAATTGTACAACTTCGAATGACCCTACGGATCTTAAAAAATTTTTGTCGCGATTAATTTTACCACCAAATTGTAGAGAAAAGTCTCTTCTCTCCAACAATATATTATAAATTCACGTGCGATTTTTTTCCATCATTTTATCGCACTTTTTATGAAATAAATTTCTTTTTTTCTTTTTTTTTGAGAAAGAATTTTTTTCGATTGTCAAAAATTCGTGAAAACGATTCTGATACCATAAATTGTAGTAAGGACGTTGAGAATTCGAACGAGTCCCCTACCTGAACGGAGCAACCGCGATCGAGGGCACCCTTTTCACGTTTAAAGGGGTGAAATCGTCGGATCCCCGATTTCTCGGTGCAGCATGGACATTCGTAGAACGAAAGAAAGAACGAAAGAAGATACAAAACGAGTGGAACGAAGGGAAGATAAGGAGAAGAGGTGAAAAGAGCCGATAGGCTAGAGACGGATTTTTTGGGCGTGACAATTCCGATTCATCGAGGGCCCACAAGGCTACACGCATCTGTCCTCGAAAGGACATCTGTCCCCCTGTATGGGCCAATCGGTGCACAGGACCCGCAAGGACCTTTTATAGGACCATTAGATCCTGCTTAGTCGACGCGGGCCAATTGTAGGGTGTTAAATAAATAAGGGTTTCGGCGTGGCCCCCTCTCTTTGAACTACGCGCTAGCTCTCCTACGTATTCGAATATTATTGCCAATTTTTAATAACAGTAGAATATTACTGAAATACGTAATTACTACGATTTATTAAAAATAAATCCATTTTTAATAATAAATCTATCTTCTTCCGTCGGAGAATAAATTTCCTTCCTGCCAAAAATTTATTATAAAAGAATTTTCAAATTTTTATTACTGATCTAATTTCCATTCACATAAGTTTGAAGCGACACGTGAATAATTTTCATAAACTATTAATTGCTAATTTTATAAATTTCACAAACTTCGTAAATTACGAATTTTACAAATTTTGCTCTATGCTATGAACCTACACACAAATAATAATAATAAAAATTGTTTAGAAATTTGCATAATTTTTAATTGGTAATTTCTATCTATATCCATTTCTATCTATAAGCACGTCATACAAGTACAGGGCAACTCGAGTTCCCGTAAGATTAAAGGACTTACATCGGCAACCACATAAATCCCCGAGAATTGCATAAACGTAACAGCTCTTCAGCTATCCCTTTCAATCTCCACGCAAACAATCCATAACTTTCTTTATCACTCACCATTCATTTCCTCCAAAGGCTGAGGCAGCGTGGTTGGTAACGTTGGACCAGTCGGCCATCCCAGCAACCCGGGTGGCGGGGGTGGTAGGGTGCCTCTGTTCAGGTTCGCGTATATCGCGGGCTGCAACATGGCCGTCGTGTGCTCGAAGAACTGTTGGTACGCCGACGGAACATCGTTCGTGGTCGGTAGCACCGTGGTACTACCTGCAACGAGAATTTCCAAAATCCAAGTCTTTAACTTCTTGCGCTACGAATCATCTACGGAGGAAAAATTGCGCAGCGAATTCAATTTTAACTAACTAAACTCTCATATACATATAACATTCGTTATATGTACCCTAGAGATAAAATCATGAAAGTTCCTAGGACCTACAGTGGCCTCCTGTATAACTAGAACTCGAATAAGAGTAAAAATAGGTAAGCAGCAAGTATAGATGACGAATGATAGTGAATCTAAATAGTGTCAAAAGGTGTTAACTATAATTCAACTCCCATGAAGTGCATAACTCTTAGGGTGTACCAAAATTCACGCAAGATTTAAATTTCGCACAATTTGTACCGTAAAGTATTACCAACGAAAGAAAAAGAAAGCGTGGCAGCTGTCAGTTCAGGGTTATTAAAAATAGAGTGTTGCTGAAAATAGAGTCTTCATTGTTGAGCAATGTTTACAATTTCTAATTAAAGGCCTGTGTGTTTCTAACCAAAATTACTTTTTGCGTGAATTTTGGAACACCCAATATAACTTTAATGAAATCTCACGATGAACCAGATTCGTCATTACAATAATGCCTAAGAGGCTAACTTCATACAAGTGACGACATCTCTGTCTATTTTACTCTGTCACTGAAATTAAATTCCTGAAGATCAAGGAAGACTGACTGGCACAAAAGGCAAGCTGATCAGTCTTCAGAGGATTACCAAGATCACTCTGTTCCTTACCTTGAACCTCCGTCTCTTCCTGGGATGGCTTGGAGTCGAGCTGCAGGATGTCATGGATGTGGAAGCTTGTCCTGGGCATCTTGATGCTCTCCAAAATTCTGCAACAGCAAAATCAACAAAGGAAGTCCATTAGACAAATGAATGTACAAGATCCGTCTCAGCCTACAATGACACTACTCAAGCATCTATCTATTTGTATGTGTATTTCTCAGCTCTACGTGCAAAATGGAGCCATCCTAAGAGACTGTCTGGAAAAAGGAATTGAAAGAAAACGCGAGATTCGTGGAATAATGAAAGATCGATTCCTTGATTGATTCATTGAACAAGGCGAGAGTAGAATGGGTCTAAGGCCCAGAATCGTGGGGTCGGTCTGAGCTAAAGGCTGCCGCGAGTCGAGAAGTCGGGCACAAAGGTCGGTTTTCAACGGAATCAATCCAATTTTCGGAGTTTTCCTGCGGCGCGACGGGCGTCAAGAAGCCAGCAGGACGCTTAAGTCCCGATTAGACGCGGCCTGTACCGTCAAAAGACAGGCTACCTGCAGCTCTGCTGCCAAACAACCTGTCCCGGGGCACAGAAGCGAATTTCTGGCCTTCTAGTTTAAGCCAAACGACCTATTATCGCGGCACGTTCCTGGGTGAGAGACCAGTCGCTGGAAAGTTTCCCTAATCGACGTCTGGTGACCACACTGTTTCTTAATATCGAACTTCTGGTGGTGGGGTTAGGGATTGGGGTACTGGGTGATTCAAAATCATGGGCCTCGTCGAACTTAAGTAATTAATTCGCTCGATAAAGGAGGAAGGAGTTGATAAGGCTATATTTTGAGATATTGATGAACTTCTGATGATAGTTTTAGGCATCGAGGCATAGGGTGTTTCAAAACGATGAATTCATGAGATAATTTCAATTCATGAGGAAATTTCAATTCTTCGTTCATGAGGAAACGTAAATAGATGATATATTTGATGAGAAAGCAGATTGATAAGGCTAATATTTCACGATGGTGTGACTTAGTCTCTTAATATTGGACTTCTAGTGATGGAATTGGAGGTTAGGTTTGGATATAGATATACTAGATGCTTCAAAATTATGAATTTCGTCAAACTCAACTAATTAATGTATCAGATAAGGGAAGAGGAAGTTAGGAAGAATAAATTTTGAGATATTGATGAACTTCCTATAACAGTCTTGGGCATAGAGGTACAGGGTGTTTCAAAACACCCATTCATGAGGCATTTACGAGGAAACATAACTAGATGATATATTTGATGAGAAAGGAGGTTGATAAAAGTAATATTTCATGATGCTGTTGCTTAATCTGTTAATATTGGACTTCCAGTGATTGAATTGGAGGTTAGGTTTGGATATAGATGTACCGGGTGCTTCAAAAACATGAACTTCGTCAAAAACTTATCTAGTTAATATATCAGATAAGGGCAGAGGAAGTTGGAAAGAATAAATTTAGAGATATTAGTAGACTTCTGGTAATGGCCTTGAAGACTGAGGTACAAGATGTTCCGAAATGATAGATTCATGAGGCAATTTCAATGGATGATATATTTGATAAAAATTTCAGATTAATAAGAATATTTAACCCGAGTTGAGCATAGTCTTTTAATATTAAACTTCTAGTGACGAAATTGGTTACAAAGTACCATACTGGAGATTAGGATACCTGTTTATTCCAAAATTCCAGGTTTAATTAAATTTAAATAATTAATATATTAGATAATAGAAAATGGAACATTTTGATAAGAATATATTTGATGATACACATGTTTACTTTCTTAATACCGAACCTCCAATAATAAAATTAGGGGTTGATATATAGGGTGTTTCTGAAATGATGAGTTAATGAAATTTAAATAATTAAAATATTAAATGAAAGAAGATAATATTAAACATGGAACTTGATATTGAACTTAGTTTCTTAATTAGTTTCTTAATAATGAACTCCTAATACCAAGAAGAAAGATAAGAATTCCATGTACAGGGAAATCAATGAAAACGTGTTCGAAGATTGTTCTACTTAATTAAGATCCTATCTCCAATTACATAACACCACGTATACTATAAATAACTTTCAAGGACTAGGATACTAAATCAAAAACTTATATACATTAAACAAAGAGTACAAAAATCAGCTAAAAAATTCTACAGTGCTGCAAAGCGATTGCTGAAACATCATTGCGTGTAGCGAAAAATATTTTTCAAAAATCCGAACATTTTCTAAATCATTTTCACGAAGCAAGAACTAATCTCCAAGAGTTATTCCCCTCTTTCTTCGGACGTTCGAACTCGTATCAGAATCCTAATCCGACATGGAAGTTTCTATACGCTTAAGTCGATGAAAATGAAAAACTTAAAGCCCAGGCAGAGAAAAGGAAAATCCTTTGTTTCTTCCAAATAAGTAAACTTCCGTGCACTTTTCGCGAACGCTGCAACTCGCGAAGCTAATGAAGAAAGTTCGTGGAAGTTTCGTCTTCTACTCGCGTTCAAAAGTAAAGCAGTCGAGCGGTGAAAATTCTCAAGGAAACCTCGTTAAAGCGGAAACTAATTAACGCGGCTTTCCGCGCGAAAACCTGCGAGTAAGCGAGTAATTAATTTCGAAGCTGCGGCGTTGAAATCACCGGCGATTTCAATATCTGATCGAGAAATCTGATATTCGAGTTTCGTGTATTTTATCGAACTTCGATTTCCTTTTGTTCGCTTTCCCTTTCTTGGCCAGGTTGCAAAAACCAATCGACGAAATGGTACGAGTTCTCGATTTTAATCAATAATACCGATAATCGTGCCAATGCTCGCTTCGATAAGCTTCGATACATGTCAGAGAAGCCACGTGCAAGAATTCGAGGGCCATCAAGATCTCCGTTCGATTACCAGACAATAAATATTACCGATAAAATTATCGAGGGGCTCCCAGCGACTTTCTCACCTATCTCGAGCCATTTTTGAACCCCGTTATTTCTTTTTTCAAGCAACTGATAGGAGAGCTATTCGAGATATTTCTTACTAAACTGTGATTCGTTAAGTAATAACCTACTGGCCAGAAGAGAAGGTAGATAATATATTTATAAAATTGTAGCAAATTATTTTGGTAATTTTTGGTTATTTACGAAAGAAATTCGAGAGAAAATTATATCTGATAATCCATTTACTTATTAACTGGAAAATTACAATTTATAAGATAACAATCTCGAAAAATTAATTTAGAAATTATTAATCAGAAGAATTGATAGAAAGTTTATTTATGAAATTATGGTAAATTAGTTTCCTAGTTTCTAGGGAATAATAAAATTGGTATTACGTATATGCCTATTTCCTGATTGTAAATTATTAATTTAGTAGTTATTAGTCAGAAAAATTGATAGAGAAGTTATTTGTAAAGATATTCCAAATTAACTTAATATTTTTTAGTTATATATTTAAAACGAATTCTTGAGAAAATTATTTCACGTACTATTTGCCTTTTTCCTATTAAATTACTAGGTGCATGAAATGATAGTGAATTCATTTTGCAGTCATTACATTTAACAATCTTCTTATTATTCTCTCCAGATATTAACGTAGCAAATGAAACGTGGAGAAATTATTTATTAAGTAAAAACAAGTTCTAGGAAATTCAGGCAATTTGCTAAATTATCGAAGAAACACAGGCCTAAATATTATCTAAATACCTTCCTTCGAATTTCACTTTCACCTCCACACCTGAGTCACTTTCGTCAAGTATTCCCAGAAACGATTTATAGTATTAAAATCAAATTAAAACCTCGTTATCGAAAAATCACGACACTTACGATTCCTCCCTTTTCGTTACTAAATTTCCAGCAAATTTTAAAGACTTAACCAAAATTTTAACTGCTTAACTACAAAATTTTACCACTTTTCAAAGAGCTAAATTACCCAATACCCACTCAGCAAGAATTCATCTACCCACTCGCAATTAACCCACGAAATCACGCTCAGAAAATCCCCATTCCCGATTATCTTTACCCACATTCAATCCACGACTGGTTCCACGAGAATCCAACAGAAACGCATGCGAAAATAATTGGAAAATTCCGCAAAGACGCCGCGTGACCGTCTGATCAAGCCTGAAAACTCTACTCGGGGCTGGTGTCGGCTAAAAAAGCTTCATATTCGCTCATTCTCTTTTCTCTCTCGACTTCTCTTCTTTCTCTAATAGTTGGTTTACCTATTATTGAAAGCGAGCTGGTTGTACCAGAATCTTGTATTGAAGATACTGGTCGGATAGGATAGCAGCGACCAGGGCAGAATCTTATTCTTGTCCGCCATTTTGAAAGGGTCTCGAGGAGGTGTTAGTAGTGGCGTCAGTACATGTTAATGTCCTCGTGGTTCGCACCAACTTCCCTCTCTCAATTACTCCCTTTCTCTCTCTCTTTCTAATATTCTCTTCCCCAGATCTCCCTCGTACCTTCTGCTTCTCGTACCTTACTGTCACTCGTCCACTTTCGTCTCTTTCCTCTACTCCGTCTCCTCAATCACTTCCCCAAAAACAACACGTCACTCCGAACTGTTCAACCCGGCTGTTCAACGTTCACTCGCACACCTGACCATCGTCGTCGTCGCGTGGAACAGTCTCTTCCGGTTCATCGTCAGTCGCCACACTCGCGAGCCGATCTCAAGATACGTCACTGATAAACCAGGTCCAACAGCTAAGATCGGAGCCCCGTGTGGTTCCCCGAAGAGAAATAGCGGGAAAGTTGGGGAAACTCGGAGAAATTCGTCGCGATTCACTCGATGTCCAGGTCCAGTTGGGTTGACAGGGTCTGAACGAAATCGAAGAACGGAACACAAACGCGAGTCTACCCTGGCTGCTCTCTAGCTAGGCTGAAGGGCTCTCCTTGTACTTTTTGAGTGTCCTCGACGAGCACTTGACGGCTAGTGTTCCCTACCTCCGCGCCGTTTCGCTCGTCAAGCACCCTCGAAGCCGAGGGCGGATCTTCGCCAGGGGCGGAGATTCCGAGCTCACCCCTCGGCCGAGCGACAGTCCACCCCTCTGTGTCTCGCGGAGAGTATTAGCTCGCTGGGTTTCCAGTGGCGGACCGTTCTTCCGAGCGGACATGGGATGGAAATCAATCTACGAGAGAGATTGTAACTGTTCCATGTCCATTGGGATTAGGTGGAAAGGGGGTACGAGTCTTCGGAGGTTGGGAGCGGTTTTGTGTCTGGATTTCGAACTTCGAGGGCTGATTTCGAGCAGACAATGTTTGGAATTTTGGTTATGGATATTAGGTTCATTGGATTCAGTTGAATATTCTGTTATAGTCCTTGGGAAACCGAATAAAGAGTATTACAAAGCATCCAGTTTTAGAATATGATTTAGATTATTTACGTATTATTATGAGAAGTATGTTTTCAAAGTAATATAATTAAAAATTGGGACAGAAATGTACTAAAGAATCGTTAAAATGGAATTCCACTGTTTTCTATAAATTAATTTTTTAGGTCCAATGTTTCTTTTAACACAGGATATTGAATTATTCGAAAATTCTTTAAATTATGTACATATGTCACACTTATAGGGTATTTCATAACAGTTCTTTGAATAAACCAGCTTTCAATGCTAGGTAAATTTAGAGAGTTCTCTTGTGGTCAAAGAACTGACTCAAGTAGGGTTAGTAGCAATGGTACTATATCATACATGCAAATAGAACAACCCCTGCGACATAATACCAACATTGTCGTAATAAATTATGCCTTATGTACATTAATGTTATGTATACCTACTTCAACCTAGGTCTCCTTACGAAAAATCGACTTAAAGGTACCTAACCTCAATTAAGATCGTAAATCCATAAAAGTCTCAAGGAACTTCTAATCCCAAACCCTATATTAAACAAAATTGTCATCATTAAAGATGACTAACCTTTCTAAAAATAATATTAAACTGTTATTAAGACCGCAATAAGTCCGTATGACTACGTACTTAACCTCAAAAACTTGAGATCGTAAACCCCCAAAAATTTTACTAAAATTCTAACCTCAAATTCTATATTAACTAAAATTAATATTATAAAATTTCCTAATATACTAAATATTACTAATTTCCTAATCATACTAAATTATACTAAAACTATACTAAAATTATACTAATTTCCCAATATACTATTCAAAAATTCCTCAACTCTATCCCAGGACACTCGAAATCTTCCAAACCTAACCAAACCATTGTCAACTATCTACGAGCTCTCAAAAAATTTTCATTCTTCCAAGCCAAATGTACTCGAGGCAAGAAAGCAGATCGGTCAACCCCTTTAGAAATTCCACCACCTAATCGAGAAACAGCATCGCGGCAATCTACTTTCGAGATCCAAGAGTGCAGCGTAGCAGAAGCTCGAATAGGAATTTATTGAAATGCGAAACGCTCGAGGGAACGCTCGTGAACGAGAATCGACTGGCAGGGGTAAGATTCCACCAGAAGGGGCGGAGCTTCGCGTCGGCCAATGGGGACGCAGTTTCTAGAGGATCGGCCTGGAGAAATGTCCAGGGGGTTGATTTCAACCCTCGTCGCTGGCCGACCAATCGGCTCGCTCCATCGATCAGGGCTTTTTACACCGAGAGCATACTTTGCGTCGAGTGTTAATGTGAAAGGGCATTAGCGGTGCTTTTACTGTGTCATTCCGATTTTTTCCTCCCACGTTCCTTTCCCGTCAATTTTAGGCCACTTCCTCGATACTTCATTCTCTTTCTGCTGGATGTCGAAGCCGAGGTATATCGATACTCGAAACTAGGTTAGGAGTATACTCGGGCGTAGTCGCGGTCTCGGATAGATTATTATATTCGGTGGTGGGTTGTGTTGGTATCACCTAGTGGCACGTAGAAAAATTGTAGATGGCAATAGGTATCGATATTACGATAAATATTAATTTTTATTTCTGAGTGTTCAAGGAAGACTATGGTGGGTAAATATTGGAGTACCAATTTTTAATTTTAGAGGTGGGTGTGGAAAAACTATTTTCTTTGAATATTGGATGTATTCATTTTTAATTTTGAGGATGAACGCAGAAAAATGATTGCCTGTAATTTTTTATATCAATTTTAATTTCTGGGTGTTCAGGGAAGATTATTGTGAACAAATATTGGAAGAACTAATTCTTAATCTTGAGGGTGTGTGTGGGAAATTATTTTCTTTGGATATTGGATGTATTCATTTTTAATTTTGGTGATGGACACGCAAAAATTATTGTGTAAATATTGAGAGTGTTGTTTCTTAATTTTGGGGGTAAATGAGGAGAATTATTATGTTTCAAAATTAGGGGTATTAATTTTGGAGGATTTGAATTAATATTAGCATAGAGTGAGATGTAGAAGGATTGTTATTTGTAGTAACAGGTGCAAATGAGTATTGGTAATGTTATCTCTGACTTTTGAATACCGAGAGTGGAAAAATTATTGCGTGTAAATATTGAAGATTAATTTTGATTTTTGAGAATGAGTATTAAAAATCGTGCATGATCTACCGTATTAATTTCGAATTATGGGCATTAAACGTGGAAAGATTATTATGCGTGATTATTGACGGTATTAATTTTGATTTGTTTAAATCTATATTTTGAGTCATCGTGACTTAAACTATACACGAATAATACATATTTAATATATTTTGAGAATATTATTTTTCGTAACTAGATATTGATAATTAGATATAACGTGTAATATAGAAAGGCAATGATACGAGTAATAATATTTGTGTTCATTGGGGCCACTAACGTTGATTTTTTATTTACGAGGTTTTAATGGATTACTCACAAGAATTAAATCATTTTCTCAGATGGCTCAGATAGTACACGGGTTTTAAGATAGCTTAAAGTAGGGAATTTATTAGAGTGATAAAATCATTGAAGTAGGGATTACTCTAATTTCATTACTCAAAGTAACCGAGGAAATGAGTTTCTGAAGGCTATAGTAGAAGATCGAAATAACTATAATTAGACTTCACTCGTTAAATCTATTCAACTAAACACACGTAATAATATCCATCTTACAAATTACAAATTACAGACAAATTACTTTCGAAATAGTCTCTATACATTCCCTAGAATAATGACCTAATTTACTCCTAATGCTTCAGGTAATGAGACCAATAAACTCCTATAGAAGTCCCAAAACCCTCCTCGAAAGTTCCTCACAAATAGTCTATTTATATCAATACATAAAACAATTTTAATTCTAAATTTTACTCGTTTATCGACATGAAATGCACACAGTTGTCCAATTCTTCTCATTCCCCCAATTCCTTTCCGATTTTCAAAACATCCTATTTAATACCTTTATCGCTCATTCCCACCACAAATTACCCCCTTTTATTACGCACATAAAAATCAACCACCATTTAATGCAATCGAACAGAGAGTCGAAGCTATTGAAATACCAAAATCTCCTTGGTGAAACCAGTTTATTGAATTATGTTCGAAGAAGGAATAAATGGTACTCGAAGGAAGGACAAATTGGCTGAGCCAGATTCACAGATGACCTCCTGAGGGTCGATATAATGGGCCTGCAGGTTGTATAATATGAAATCGCGCAGAAAGTGACCCGCATAAACACAGACATGTCACACATGAGAGGAGAAACGGGCGAGAAAGCGTGATTCAAGAGAAGAGGACAGGTAAGGGACAGGGGCGACGATGGAGCGGGTTTCCGGTTTATTCAGGCCGGCCTTTGTGCCATCGCGTGGGTCCCTGGCAGGCGAAAAAGTCAAAAAGTACGGAAGAGGGCGGTTCTAACCTTCCTGACTTTTCTCGTGAGCTTTCGCCCTTGGATTTATCGTCGCTGGAAAATCTTTGCGACGAATCGCTTCGTTTCCGTGGAGCTTTTAAGAGTTTTCCAGGTTTTCCAGATATTTGATAGATGGAGATTTTGGTGAAGAAATCTTATTATTAGTACTGGTAAATAATATCAGTGAAGTATTAGAATACTGTAATTGGTAAAGATATTATTTTACAGTGCTATTATATATTATAGTTATTATAACTGGAGTTTAGAATATTAATATTAAACAATTGTATTAGGAACGATAAAAAATAAAAATAATATTGCTGATGTTAGGGATAGGTGTTTTATCAGTAGCACTAAGAAGATAATTTTAATGATATTATTATTGGCACCCAGAATATTAATATTTGAAAACAGCGACAGGGACGATGAAGTGTTAAAGACTAGCTTCGTTTCCGTGGAGCTTTTAAGAGTTTTCCAGGTTTTCCAGATATTTGATAGATGGAGATTTTGGTGAAGAAATTTTGTTATTGGGACTGGTAAATAATATTAGTGAAATATTATTGGGGAAATATAATTGGAACTTAGAATATTAATATTAAAAAATTATACTAGGAATAATAAAGAGGTACAAATATTATTGTTGGTGTTAGGGGTAGGTGTTTTATCAATAGCACTAAGAAGATAATTTTAGTGATATTATTATTTGCACCCAGAATATTAATATTTGAAAATAGTCATAGGGGTGATAAAGTGTTAGAGATAAGCAGAAATCTAGCACAATGCTTAAGGTGTTGGATTTACATATAATCGTGTAATCTTCCTTCAATTTGTATAAACACATGTGTTTTATTGTTATATGGTATAACGAGTGAGTCAGTCTACCTCTAACCTCCCTAGATATAAGTACAAACCACATTATAGAATATAACATATTACAGTGAGTGAGTCAGTCTGTATTCGACCACGTGTCAGGAGAGAGAATATTGTGTAAAGATCTATGTGCCTCAACTAATAAAATATATTAATTATTCTGAGTTAACCAGCCCACTGGAAACTATCAATAAAATACTACATAAAGATGTTATTAATACTAGGGGTAGGTATTTCATTGATTTCTAATGTAGAACTCATGTTTGTAGGGATAAAAATATTGTTAGCACCCGGAATGTTAATACCAGAAAATAGTATTACAGATAAGAAAGATGTCGTTATCAATAATATTTATAATACTAAAAATATTAATAGTATTATCATTCACGTGAGAATTCTATGTAATTTCTGACCTTCTGTTCCTCGTTTCTACCAAAGCAATTATAACTACAATTATCGATACTCACGTACTTACGTTTGTCGAATAGAAGGGAGTGAGTCACTCGTGTTACTAGAACAGAAAATCGTAAATTACTTTGACAGGGTGGTTTTACAAACTCCTCTACTTATTCATCCCTATCTAACGTTCCCTATTTTCGCAAATTGCACATCTCGACTCAATTCAATTCCAAAATAAACATAACCTACTCATCCACAGAGTCCCAAGTTATTCTACAAATACAATTAACATATCTCCCCATCTACAATCTTAGAATCACAAAAATGACTAAACAATATCACCTAAATCAGAAAATTCCCAATCACAATTATTTGACAATTCCTCATTCAACCATATCCTCTTGCAGTTTTACGAAATTCGTATATACGACACTGCAAAAGGAGAAACTAAAGTCAGGAAAGAAAGAAAAATGAGAAAAGAAGGTGAAAAAAGAAGATGCAGGTAAAAGTCACGAGATATTAAGAAGAAAGATCAATCTGCAACATGCACGCACAAGGATCGTCAAGTAGAGGATCTCGCGTGTTCCGTGAAACTCTTTTCCGGAAGACGACGCCGGGTATGCACGAATCGTTCCCGTTTCCACGGCTGCGCCGTTCTAACTCGGTTAGAATCGGATTCAACGAGACGCTCTCGTGATTTTTCCAACGTATATACGCTCGCGTCTGGAAGCTCGAAGCGTCGACGTGCTTGGGAAGAAGAGGAACGAGGAAGAAAACGAAGGAAGAAGGGGCAGGGTGGAGAAAAAAAGGGAGAAGAATACTGGAGAAGTTCGAGCTGCCGGGCAATCGAGCAACATTTGCCAGGATCCCACGACTGTTTGGCGATAGCTGTGCCAACTTGTTTCGAGCACGCAACCCAATTTGTCTGCGTCTCATTGTTTTACCGGCCTCGCCGCGCGATCCCGCTTTCCACGCTCAAAATCGTCCAGGGGGTGATCGTGGCAGGGATTATTACGACCCTTCAATGATCGAGTGCTACCGTGCCTTGGTCTTTCGCCGTTTGCAAATCATTATTCTTTCCAGGGAAGTTCATTGATTCGCTTCTATGAAAGAATCTGAGTTTCAGAGAATACTTGGTTGCTGAGGGAAGAGATTGGAGTTCATCTGTGTTTGAGATTGTCTTAGTGGATGAACTAATTTTTAATAATCTTCTTTTTTCTTCTTTCATTTGTTTCTCTTACTTTCTAAAGGAGAAAGAAGATTGTCTGTATTCATAGGTTTAAGAAGTACTTGTAACTGAGAGAAGAGATGTTTGAGATTCTTCTATTGGATGGAACTTCTTCCTGATGATTTTCTCTTCTTCTTATAAATATTGAAGAAAATTTTCTTGTATGTATGTCTCTATTCTGTGAAGTCCTGGATTTGACAGAATATATAGCTATGTAATTGAGAGAAGAAGTGTCTGTGATCCTTTCTGTCTGTCTGATGTTCTGCTGTTTTCCTATACTGAAGTACTGAAGAAGATTGTCTTATGTATTTTTATTTTACGAATTCTAATCCCCTGTATAATGTTTTCTGTATTTTTACTAGAGAACTTCCAGGGAAGTTCATTGATTCGTTTCTATGAAAGAATCTGAGTTTTAGAGAATACTTGGTGCTGAAGGAAGAGATAGGAGTCCATCTGTGTTTGAGATTGTTTTAGTAGATGAACTAATTTTTAATAATTTTCTTTCTTCTTTCATTTGTTTCTCTTACTTTTTAAAGGATCAAGAAGATTGTCTTGAATGTATGTTTCTGTATTCCTGGGTTTGAGAACTACACTACTAACTGAGAGAAGGGATGTTTCAGATTCTTCTATTGTATGGAACTTCTTCTTGATGCTTTTCTTCTCTTCTTCTTTTAAATATTGAAGAAAATTTTCTTGAATGTATTTCTCTATTCCGTGAAGTCCTGGGTTTGAGGGAATGTATACAGCTGAGCTATATATGAGCTATACAGCTGAGAGAAGCTTGTGTCTTCCGAAGTCTGTGATCCTTTCATCTATTGAACTACTTTCTGCTGACGTTCTGAAGTTTGCCTGTGCATATTTGTCCTCCTAAATAATAAAGAAGATTGTCTTATATAGTTTTATTCTACGAATTCTAATCCCTTGTATAATATTTTCTGTCTTTTTACTGTTATCAGAAAATTGTCCCAGGTTCTCGTGTAAACAGGTTCCCTCATTATTACACTCTGCAATTTAGCTTCCACCCAAGCTTCCCTTCGGTTCTTATTCCGCATCGAATACCGCCACCAGCAAAGTAGTAAACCATCAGCAGTAACGAAAGTTTCTTAAGGGAAACAGTCGCCAACGAATGACAGAGGCGATTTATTGCACATTGTTGCGGTACACAGGGTTTTATTGCCACCAATGTTAGGTCTAATTGCTTTACCAGCTGGCCAGGTGTCTCTCTTCTCTTCTCTTCCTCCGCCGAAGATTCTTGCTATTTCCAACTCTCGAAAGCCTCGAGAAAACCTCGAATCTTAAACCAAGAGCTGACTGGTCAACCAAATCTGATTGAAACAGCTCGGATTAGCCATTGGAAGCAATGCTGGTTTCTTCAAACACTGGATTAACTCGAAGCCTTTGAGTCGTCTGAGTTTACTTGGTCTAGCTTGCTATATCTCAAAGCCTACAACGACCATCTTTAAGCAAGCTGTTAAATATTCAGCTCGAGTTAATCAGTCTAGGCGATTAGAGGTATTTAAACGATCCTAATTCACGAATCTTCTGTCCCAGTCTCTGAACACAAGCATCGAGATAAACAAACGCGTATGAGAAAATAGAAATCAAAATTAATTTGACATCTGTGAGCATCTATGATAAAACTGGTGTCAAATCTGTGACATTTGCGAGTTAATTTAATGTGTCATCAGATCTAGCTGTAACTAATATCCTAATTTTTATATCGTTTCACCCTAAAATAGCAGACCTAACCAATTTATGAAGGAAAACTTGGATTTCTTCAAATCTTCGAGTCACTAAGAGGATTAATAACCAGAGAAAGATCGGAAACCTATTTCTTACTACAGAATTTCCAATCAACGTCAAAGAAAGAAAGGTAACCGTGAGTCATCGGGAAAAGGCACTCGAAAATTGAAGAGCAGAAGGACTGCAGCAATGTCGACTTTATGGACACACTTGCGCGTACTCGTCTCGAATGGCCACTTGATACTCGGTTGCTTCACAGAAAGATTCAGGTGTCGAGAAACGTGCCAGTCTGAATGGAGGTTCATCCATTTACCAGATATTTCTTCCATCCCCCATTAACATGACAATATGGGTACCTGTCGGCCAAACACCTGAGGCTCCTGCCAAGTCCTTATTTATTGCTACTACGTGCCGACGCAAGAATTCGCTGGAAAATTTTCGATCTCCCATCTCTTTCCGTTTCTCACGCCGTTTGCGATTTCCTGTGTTCAATTGCCCTCCAGTGACCGGCAGACCTGCGTTTATACACGCGAAATCCGAATGCTCGAGTACCACTAGAGCCGCTTGACTATCGTCACCCTCGAGTGGTGGCTCGAGTGGCTGTTATTACATGGGGATTGTAAAAATTTTTGAGTACCGTTGCTCGTACACTCGATAGCTCGAGAGTTGTGCAATATTATGGTCGTTGTCCAATCTTTACACATCAGCCTTGTTTTCTGCCGTTCTACGTCGAGTATTCAGTTTATCGTATACACAGGGTGTCATGTAGATTCTAAAAACTGAAGGCGATTGAGAAGGTCTGGAAGATTATAGTAACGACGTATGCTAAACGTATAGTACGCGAAGATAATAGTAATGGTGTTCTAGATGTACCTAATACGAGGTAAAAATTATCCTGAATTCTGTAGCAGAATGAATGACACAGTAGAGCAAACTTTGCTGTCATAAATCTGCAATAAATCATTCCACGATAAAATACACATTTCTACAATGTCACTATCTGTTAGCGAATCTGTACAGTGTTTGAGTACAGATAATAGTAATTAAAGTCTCGTGAAGGAAATAACGAGACATATATAATCACGTTCCCGTCTGAATAAAAAGCTGTATACTGTCAAGAGTAACTATAGAAATAAAAATTCAAAACCAATCGTTTTAGCTTCTTTATCAATTCCAATATTAATAACAATCAATTCAAGAATCGTTAAATACTGATAAATAATATACTTCAAGCTTCTCGTCATGGCAATCTCACTGTGAACTTCACTTAAGCCAGCTTCCATAAGTATTTATCTTCATACTTCACAACGTACGAATTGTCACTAGGAATACTCGAACGATATACTTATGTACATCGAGCTCTAAATACATATACTCGGTTTCATTCTACGTTTATCCCCTGATTTTCATTCAATTCGTACTATAAGATTGCTATATATTACCCTTGTTCGCCCCTTACTGGAATATGCTTCGATTACATGGTCACCGAAAAGCTTTAATCACGAAATCATGATCGACAGAGTGCAGCATAAATTTCTCAGGTTTTGTGCATATGAGCTAAATAACTCAATATCAATTTTCGATCATGATTACTCCAGGATATTAAATACTGTCAACCTGGAAACATTGTCTGCACGAAGAAGAATGGCTGACCATAGTTTTATCTTTAATTTAATTAATAATCACACTGATTGCTCCTCTCTTCTTACGCAAATTAATTTCTACGTGCCAGAACGTGTATCGAGATCTGGACCAGGTTTTCATATACATATGTCCAGATCTATATATGGATTAATTAATCCAATTTATCGTATTATTACTAACTCAAACACTCTTTATAATCGTATAGATTTTTTCTTATGGGTCTTTACAAACTTTCAAAAGACAATTGCGGATGATTATTGATTAACCCTTTGACTGCTACACTTGTCTCGCTCAGGACGCCATGGGAGTATTTTCATTATTCAAAGCGTATAATGGCAAAGTAATAATAAATTAATGATATAAGACAACGTTCTTACCCAATGGAGCGTTTATATAATTTTTAGTCACGGGTGACCATCGATGGTGCCTTGGTAACGGTTGACAATCGACAAACTGTCAATTTTCCTTCAATTCTTACAATTGTAAATAGTTCAAGAGCTCAGCTCATCAATGACCGTGGTGTCACAGGAGAAACCATGTCCGGTTATACATAACCAACGTGGCAGTCAAGGTGTTAACCCTTTGCACTCGACCATTTTTTGGCTAAAGAAAGGAACGAGTTGAAAAATTTTCTGTTACAAAGCTGATGATATCTTTTGAGCAGTAAGTAAGAAATCGTATAATAACTAACACGCAGAATTATTTAATTTCGATGCCTCGCACACTGTTACATTATTTTAAATTTTATATATTAATTAATATCGAGCTACAAAATTTTATCAAATAGCGACTGAAGGGTGCCTCTCGAGTGCAGAGAATTAAAGCTATTCCTCCTGAACAAAGCGTTTATAACCACGTCCCTTCGCTGTTATATTATGTATAATTTGTTTGCTTTCCTTTTATATACGAAATTTTATGTAAATGGACTACGGTCAATTTATGACTAAAATAATAATAATAATAAGAATAATAATAATAATAATATATATACTTTGAATTCCAGGTCCTGAACCTACCACCCCTATCCATACCCAGAATACACTCTGTCAACAACTCCCATATACAGCATACCCTCATGGAAGACCCTTGAAAATCCACTTTCTGCTCGCTTGTACCTGCACCGGAGGACTCTTCACGTCGATGGCGAACATCGAAGCGATGGGGAAAGAGGGAAGATGGCGGCGGGAAAACGGAGTTCTACGTTCATTGAAGAACCGATCACAATGGAGCAGCGGATCCTGGACTGTTGAATGAACGTAGTACGTCTCGTAGTAGATGGCTCGACGGGTGGCCTTCGTAGAAACCTCTTTCACGGGGCTTTTTCTTTTTCGAGAAGGCCTCCACCCCCGTGTTCGGCACGGTGGAACGCCACGGGGCCAAACGTGACCCAAACTGTGCACGGCTCGTTAGGGACCAGCCACCGCCATCGTTTAAGAAACGTTTAAGAAGTTATTCGAGTCAGGACAAGGGTAGGCTCCATTCAGTTTTCGGCCATTCAGCTCGCACACGAACGGAAGGTGAGATCGTGGAAAGTAATTCTTGTATACCAGTTCGGTGTACACTCGAGAATCCTGTTACTATAAATAAGTGACTTTCTTCCCATTTATTTTTACGTGTACGAAGGTAGATGTCGGTTCCGAGTAAGTCTTCGCGAGATAATTTGTGCGATAACTTGGAGAGATCTCGAGATAACTGTTGGCTACTGGTGCCATTTTGTGACACGGTGATTGTAATGGTTGATAGCTGTTAAAGTACTTGAGTAGATGACCTCTTTTTCCTTTGCCATGAGTACATCTGAGTTTTTGGAATTCTTATGTAGAAATTGGGTTTGTCGACTTGGAACCTGGCGCCATTTGCTTAATGGTGTACTTATAATGGCTATTGGTTAAATAACCGAATGACGATAATGAATAAATTGCGGCTTCTTTATCCGCTTTCGAATCCATTCACCTGGATGCCAGCTTTCTGGTTTGGTGTGAGGTCGATGATACGTGTTTCTTGATTGGTTGTCGAACCGGTAGATATCCGTTTCTTTGGGTGTGAGGATTGATTCGATGATAATTGATCTATGAATGTTCTTAAGATTCCACTTGGGTATAATTGGGTATACCTTCGTCTGTGGTCTGATTGACAGTGATTGTTGAACTTGGTTTAGAAAATGGTCTCGATGTCAGCGAACAATCTGCAATTCATTTTATTACTGATGGTTAAAACTGAATGCTAGTAAAGTGCATTTATGAAACCTTGTGTTAGACAAATTGTCCTAATAGCGACATCTTTATTTTTGTTTTATAATTAGTTCAACAGCATGACGTCACTCTTTATATATTGTGCTCTGGTTCACCTCTCGTACTCTCTATGTACATCACCAAAGTATTTCATGTATCTCAATATAACAATCCTAAAATTCCAAAATCTGCTGTTCTTTTCTTTTTCCAGCACCTTGGATAAGGGAGTGTATGAAGGCTGAGTCGAAGTGCTTAATTAATACAGCAAATAACACTTTTGATATAATAAATGGCACTTCTTATTTATCCTTTGATAGGATTGTTTACCGTGAGATAGGAAGCTGAGTATTTCATCTAAAAGAATTAAATATTATAATGGTCATTGCTACAAGAAAGGGCAACATCCCCCGATGTTAATTGCAATTTGACAGTGAGCAAACTGGGTTAATTAAAATACAACGACGATATTTAATAGAATTATTCTCCAATCCAATGATTGGACTCGAAGAAGAATAATTTCTAGATGTTAAATCTGTAGCAATATTTTACCAGAAAGTGATAATCAATATTTCTATTTAAATATTGGTCTTCCTAATTTTTATTAAAACTCGATCAAAGGAAACATTTAAATATTCCTGTTATCAAAGAATTTAAATTTGCCATTGGAAATGTATGCTTTATATATTTCAATGCTGTGCATTCTTTTTATATTCGTTTCACACCTTTTTCCGAACATTTTGCTGAATGTGGAAAAAGATTTAAATAAATCAGGATCGATAAATAATTTTCAGCGAGAAAAGCAATGCGTGAATAAATGGTCCGCCATGTTCTGGCATCGTTCCGTGTTATCTCATGTATCTAATCATTAATCACACGAGACGTGACGGACAATGAGAAAAAAGAGGAAAAAGAAAGAGAAACAGAGTCTGTTAGTAGGATCGCGTGGACATATCGATCGACCTGCATCGAACGATGGCAATCGGAGGAAAATAGGTCGTGTCGACTGAATCTAACGTTGAGATCGAAGGACTCTGCACGTTCTTATCGAAGGTAAAATCTCATCGAACGATCTCGTGGATCTTAATTGAGAGATGCAAGCGATTCTTAATTGGCCTCGAATAGAACGATGCTTAGAAATCTTTAATCTCAGTTTCACCGCAAAGTTGATCCCTGTTGGATAAGGGTATTAAAGATTCGTGGTAATGGAAGCAGATGAAATGTTCTTTTCGCTTTTCTGTGTATTATACGCGTTGAGTAATCGTTGAAGAGTATTTATATAGCAGTAATCGTTATGAAAGCAAGTGTTTCGTCAATCGAAAATTCCCTTATCTAAATAATGATGTATATCTATTATTCAAGATAATACAGGTTCCATTACACGTAGAGTACTCGCAATTAGTTATCAAGGTCCTAAAAATAATTAAAAAATAATAATAGGAAGGAATTCCACGTTGAGGCTTTTTCAAGTTACTAGGAGTCCCTATAATAATTTATATTCCCTATAATAAGTTACTGGAACGCCAAACTATCCTATAACTTACTATTTATAACCTTGACTACCCTTTCAGAGGAGTAAAATATTCTCTGATTTTCAGAATTCTCTGTGAAATGTATGGGACGTTCTTTAACTTGTTGCAATATGAAGATATTCCATAAGTTACTAGAATTCACTATGAAATACTCAATTTACCAGGACTCACTTTCCAAGTACTCTCTAATACTCTAGACCACTATGTTACTGTAGTTATACAGCTGTATTCTGCATTATATTTGCAACAGACGATACTGTTTTGATATTTATCATAACGCATCTCGCAAGAAGCAAACAGACGTCTAACCCCAATTCCCTAGGAAGCTCCAGGTATTTCACAATCGACGAGTTTCGAGTTCGCCGCGGATTCGCAGGTAGAACCCCGGGGAGCGACTATTCGCGTTACGATTAATCCGAAATTTATGGTGGAAACCAACAGGTGTTGGTACTTGGGCCCTTTCGGTTCTCGCGTGTCCGGCCGTGTAACAAGGCGTACCACTCTATACCGAAGGATTCGCCTAACCGATATGCGTGACTACTCTTAAACGTTCGCTTCCGGTTTCCGGCGCTATCCGCCTAATCAGATATGCTAATCGACCACCGGTGCTAACGCTAGTGTAATATCACACAGCACCATCGATTTTTCCACAGAGAAATTCGAGTCCAATCAAGTCCGCTGATTAATTCCGTGCAAAAATCAGCAAGAAGTCAGATAATACGCCAGCAACGACATATTTTTTGTTTTCAGGTGATCCACGCTTTTTCCTTCGCTGCTTAATCTCTTTAGATTACAGGTTTGTAAAGCAAGTAGAAAATTACGATTTCTTTGTAACGTTATCTCGACATAGAAATCGGTATCTTGGAAAGCATTGATTTGTTAAGTTCGTTGCGAAAGCTTCGTAAGCTACTTGAAATCCGTAGGAAATAGGGGAATCATGAAACAACATTTCTGCTTCTGTTCGCTTTCTCTATACACTTTAGGAGTTCCATGTTAGAGTTTGAGATTTAACCTGATCGATATTAAGATTACTAGAATCACTTTGAATTGTGGACCAACATGGCTGAGCCAATTTTAACCTATATCACATAATGAAATATTACTTGTTACAAAAATAAAATAACTGTAAAGTATAAATTATATATTGGAGGATAAAGCTTGTAATAATTATCCAATCGACGATATTTGGTTTATCCTCATTCCTTAAATTTACATTCCAGCAAATCTCTTTTAACAAATCCGTTTTAAATTTCTCCTTTCATTCGTGACAATCAAATATTCTGGAAACCCCCATTAGTCCCTATTTCATTCTTGCCTCATACAAAAAGCAAGCGATCCAAGTTCCTCCTGACGACAAATCGATTTTTCCTGTAAAGACCTTACCTGTACTCGTCCTCGACGTAATCCGGAGGGAACAGATGCCAGGATGCGTCGTAGCAATCGTCGTATCCGTTTGCCATTTTCCAGCCTTCTCCTCTGTAACTGTCTCTTCTCTCGCTCTCTTTCTCTCTCTGTCTAGTTCTCTTTCTTCGACTATGTACCTTCAGATCGAAAGCTTGCCCTATTCACACGAAAGGTCGCGAGAAAGTCTTGCCCTCTGATCTAGACTCTCGTTCAACCTCGAAAGCGACTGATCTTGGGCGACGAGTTCATTCGAAAGGATATTTTTCGTGTGAATGTAAGACACGTCCAACTACTCACTTTAAACGAATCGTTAAACGAACCCAAGCTCGGCCCAGGCTTGTCCATTAAGTTAAATTATTATCGATCTTCACAATTCTCTAAGCTTGTTTAGATACAATTCTTGATTCAACGATGCACGGACGCGTTACTTCGAAACGTTGCGAGGTGCGCTCACATGCTTCCAGACCGCGTGAAATCTGATTTCGTTTGAAAGAAGAAACGATTCACAGACGACACACGATCGAAATCGACAACGGGAATTTCGAAATCTTCGGCTCGACTAAACCGTAATAGGTGTTCTCAGTTACTGAGAACTATACGTGGATATATCGATCACCTATATATTGTATCGAAAATATGGCTTCCAGATAGGAGCTCCGGCAACGTTATCTGTTTGATAACACCCTATATAGATTAGTTTGACTACTGTAACGTCAGAGAGCCCAAATGATATCGACTTCTTCGTTGACTCGATACACCTCGACAGGAAAAATTTAATAAAGTACCTACGGGAAAATATATTTTATTTTATTAAATATATCGAATTAATTATATTTCAATTCGTTCTTTTCTTATTTCTCTTGACAGTAGATATAGTAATTGTAACGTATTCACGAATTCTATTTAATTTAACGTCTTGATTATGTCAGAAAGATTTAAAGGATAGTCAGAAATTAATTTGAGAAAAATTGGTTATAGTTGCTAGTTAGTTTCATAAAGTAGATTTTGTAAGAGCACACACTGTTACGAGGTGTAAGACAGTTATCGTTGCCATCGTTGTGTAGAGGAAAAAATGTCAACGCGAAATTTAAAAGTACGTGTAAAAGAAAAAGAAATAGTAGATTGTCGTATCTTTCACGTGTGACGATTTCATGGCGATATCTCGAACCAATGGTAGTGATCTGTGTTACTGATTCTATGCTAGCCTGACACGAAAAAGATCCCAATAGATAGACGCACGTGTAAGTACAATATTTACTGTCACAATTATTATTATTTCGTAATTATTACCAATGGTCCTTCTTCACACTAGATGTGCTTCATGTGTTTTGTTATTCTTGCGATACTTCGTTGTCGAAATTGCTATTCAATGAAGTTCCGATGGCTTCGGCATTTCAATAATTCGTGTTTCATCTGTTTCAATTTAATTAACATTTAATTAACTAGAGATGTAATACTAATATCAACCTTAAGTATAAATTATGTTTAACTTAAAAGTTCAAACATTGTTTACGTTTCAGCAAAATTTAATTCATCACGATTTTCTCTATACTAACCTAATATACTGCGCCAATCGAATCTCAATAATGTACTAAATCTAACCAAGATTTCATTACGTTTAACCAAGATCTGATATTACCTTAAATCCATTTAGATCTAATTCTGAAGTAATTCGATGCCAAACTTGAATCCAACTGTATTATAACCTTCCATTATTTAAAATCGATTAAACGTTCGATAATGGAAATGTCACAGTGATATCGAACGTTTGTTATCCGATATATATCGACAATCGTTCAAAAGAAACGATTTTACTTGATGGTAATTTTTTCGCGACCGGGGGAGTAATCTTGGTAATCGTAGTGTGTCATCTCGTCAACAGATAGCAGCACTTTTAATGTCAAGGACGCGGCAGAGTTCACGCTTATTGCGACAGATAACCGACTAATTGTTGCTACTCGACGGCTCGATTCTGCCTTACAATTTGTTAATGACAAGAGACCCTCGAGGTGAAGTATCCAGGCTTAACCGACAAGTGCTACCGAACAGAGGCTGCCACGAGTGCACTGATAAAACGAAACATTTCCTTCCGTGTCTGGATTTATGCATATGGTCTTTCTGATAATTACATGCTCAAAGAATGAGTGTGCGTTATACATTCGTGTATCGGCCGCGGAAATTACAGTAGTGCGGGAAAAACGGCGAGAAAAGTTTGTTTCGAAGTGTAATAGTGACTATTGTTTAAAAAACAGACTGGAAAATCTTAATTGATTAAAATGAAAATTCTGAGTGTTGCGTTACGGACATTTGGTATTAATGAAAGATTATTTGTTTACGTTGTGAATTGTGTAGAACGACAATAGGTGGCAGCAGCGGTATCATAACAGAGAAACCTGTCGTCAAAGTTTCAAAGTGATCTCAGAAAAAGGATTGATTAACTTCAATGACTTTTTTAAACTGATACGTTGTCCTAATAGTAAAATGAACATTATTGTGATCAGTTAGTATGATATTTAACTAAAGAGTCTAGTGATTATAATGTAAGTAGGAGATTATAAAAATCTTAAATCTAAATGCTTTTGAGAAGCACTTAAAACAATTTAAACACTTATGTTAGAATTTTGACAACATTCTGCAGTTCAAGATGCTAGAACATGAATTATGAGTATATACTTCTACTTTTATTTGTTTATTCTGCGAAATCGAGTCACTCACTTTTACTTGTGTCGCATCTACAATTTAAACACGATTCCTGATTAAAATTCGGACTCATAAAAGATTATGCAGATACTATAAAACTATGAAAGTGCAAATTACAATTTAAGAAGATAAAATTGAAAGAACTATTAACATTTATGATATTCCATATGATCCTTTATGTGCTCGTGAAGAATATTTAAATTATTTTAGATCCAGAGATAAAGCAGAATATCAAGTTTCATAACACGATTTGAATTTTTCATCACCACAGATTATATTTGTTTGTCACCTAAAACAATTAATTTGTACAGTTATTGGGGTTATTGGGATTCTTGTGACCCACAAACACGATCGGTAGAACAATCGCTTCACGAGCTTTCTTCCGTTCATTTTCTAGGACAGTGTAACGCACTTATCTGTCCATCGAGCACATGCACGACATATGGGCCGTAATCTCAACTTATCGTGATTGATGATAAGGGATATTTTTTTCGCAAGAATGAACGTGTCGTATCTATATTATTAATATTACGAGCAATATAATAATGCGTCGATTGGTTAGATTCTTGCGCAAATTGAAAAAGAACAATCTTTGCTTTCGATAGAATCAAATTTGCACCCATTTTTAACATCTCGTATTCATTATCGTTACCTTTTATAACGAAATCAGCTTCTTGAACGTTCCATAACCTAATTCAACATTTTGAACACTATATTTTTTATACGAATACAAAATTTGTAGAAAGCGAAAGAAAAATATAATAACCAAAAAATTGAAATTATATCGTGTTATACAGGGTGTTTCAAGATGACTATCATTCAAAATGGATACCAAATAATGATAAGAAATGGATAAATATGTAACACGTAGAGCAATATGTTTGCATTTGTGACAGATTGCTCGTCATCTTTCGAGCGAATAAACTAACCTCAAATATATAAAAGGTAACATGCTTATATTTTTAGCCATTTATAACTAAAATTTTGTACGCTTATCAAAAGATACATTTATTATCAATTGCAATCGTTACTTTAATTTAAATCCTAGAAGTTTGAAATTAATCATTCTTGTATAACCTCAACTTAGTGTTACCGTACTACTAATAAACGTGTAAACGAATCTCGTTGTCGTACAATTAGCCCAACCAGTATGTATCATTCTAACGTATTGTATGAACCAACGTACGCGTCCACCAGTCAATTTGCAATCAATAAATATTCATTATCAAATTCGGGAAATCTGAGACACCATCGGTTATTTTTAGTTCCGTGTTGCGACCAGTCAGGTTTGGAAAAGTTCACCTCCAGTCAGAACAACTAAAGGTTACATATAGGGGGTTATGTCATCCTAGAATTTAAACTGCTACATCCGTTGGCGATTTCGTAAACAGAGACGCGAGATTAAATAATATATTCACGTAAAATAAATCGTACGTTCAACGATAACGATACGGTCCCGCGCGGCGTTGATAACTCTGCGTATTTGTGTGGCGAGATAGAAATATAATTAATGGCTGCCGTTCGTGAATTTTCGCGATCGGGATGATTGAAATCGCAGAACGATAAAAGGACAATGGGTCGTATGGTAGACAAAAAAAGTTATCAGATTGAAAAGTGCTACATTTTTCCTATTTTAAAAATATTTCTTTTACATTTAATGGATTATTATTAATATCGTTTCTTTTTAATTCTTGTAATACCTTTTTAGGCTTTTTAACTGAATGAAGAAAGATTGGATTTTTTAATGATATCTAGTTTTTCACTAAAAAATAAGAAAAAGAAGATCGACGTCCTATTGACACAGCTGCAACTGTAGCAATTATTTATAAACACGATTTATCGTATGTGTTTCATGGCCAAACAAGAAAAATTGATACAGATATTACGTGCACGTAACATATTGAGGCATGATTCATCGTTCTTCTTAAACAAAATAAGTTAATGAGAAATTTAATAAACATCGAATGATACTCTGATAGACTAACGAAGATGTTTCCAGTATCTCTGTTCCTTTATTAAGAAATGACACTAAATTCAGAGTTACGAATTTTTGTTTTTGCAAAGATAATACACAAATATTTTCCATAATTTTATATGATAATATCTTTTAGAATATATCAATCTGTTACCTTGCTTCATTTATTCAGTAAAATTGTTGTCAATATTTTATTTCATTTATTATACATTATCTCTCCCACTATTTTGGTCCGCAATTTTTAAATATAACGTAAAATATATTTTTTATTTTCTACTGTAAGTTTCTTTTTTCTAATTTCTTTCACTTCTAGTAACATTAACTTCTATCTACTTTTCTAAATTAATTTTTGTAAGACATTCTCTAAACTCCAATTGCTTCTCGTTATTCTACTAATTACTAGCTTTTAATTTAATTCTTTTTGATTACTAATTACTTTCCATTATTAATTTTACAAGAAAAGCTTGAACTTTTCTTACGTTATTTTCATACATAATCGCATATGAAAAATTGCAACCACGATAATGGCTACATGAATTATCTTCGAAGCAGAGGCTGAACACGATAACGTGCCCTGTTTTGTACTTTGAGCAACACGAGAAACGTCGTGGAAGTTTACACCATAGATCAGACTTTTTGCCCAATGTTGCACAAGTGGCTAGAATCCCGTCGGCCCCATGAATCTCTGGACCATTATCTTCTATTATCTGCCATTTTTTATCGTTAGTCATATTAGTTCGAACGAAACTTATTCGAAATTCCAGTTCTCAAAAAATTGACGAAAGCGTTGGACACAAAATTTCGACACGATTTTCAGGGTTACGTAGATCTGAATGGATAGAACGAGGTAAGATGAATATCTTTATAGTAAACGTATTCTAGAGAAACGAGTGTTTTATGCCTAGACTCACGTTGAAACTTAGAATACTATTAATAGTGACGATTAAAATAGCTCAGATTGTTCATATAATAATTCGAGTAAGAAAACATAATCTATGTGGCACAAATAATTTAGATAATTGTCAAACTAAATATTAAGAATAACAGTAAAGTAATATTAAAAGAACAATAAAAACTAGAATTGAAAAGATATCTTATCTAAATAAAAGTTCTTAACTTTTAAAAATTAAAATAGTAGATTTAATTAATTTTAAGAAATTCTATTAGTTAGCACTAAATACTCGTGGATAAATCTATTTTACCAAAAATTTCTTTCACATTTTACTTTTTTCTTCAACTATTCGTGTCTCTTATCTTTATCCCCAAGAATGAGATTTTCCTCGTTTTTATATCTAACACTTTATTTCTCAAAATAAAGGACAATATGATTGAAGAATTACTTCTATACTAAACAATTAGTGTCAATCATCATAATGAAAGGAGCTGAATAAATAACCATCTTTCTTTTAGAAAAAAAACCACATTATGTATAGTGCGTTCGAGAAAAGAAGGCACAGCGTGTTTGCATCACAACTAACTGACTCACTAACACTCAAGGCTAACTGACTTCGTTGACACTCTCATCATCACAGGCATTGACCGCTTTTGGCCGAATGGTGACGGAGATCATTGGCAGATCATAGCGAGAGCGAATGAAATAGGATATGGTGGCATCGGCGTAGTCTTTGAAGCTATTAAGAAACAGAAAACTAACGCCGATGCTACCATATCCTATCTCATTCGGTCTCACTACGGCCCGCTGATGATCTTCGTCACCATTTTCGGCCAATAATGGTCAATGCCTGTGATCAAGGAAAAATCAGCCGAGTTAATCAGTCGTGGAGATGTAAACACGCTGTGCCTTCTTTCCTCGAACGTACAATAATACGCACATACATACTACGCATACCCATACACATTTTTCAAACACGCTCGAGACGCTGGATACATTAAGGATCTCGTTAAGTCTGTCCGAAAAAAAATTCCTATAGCCTCGAATCGATTTGCCTCAAGATCACAAGGTTTACATCGTTTATCATCGATCACACCATAACTCATGCCGTGACACGCTCCATAATTCACGCCACGATTTCTCGATTTCGTGCTACAAGGATTCTAAGCTATTCTAAAGAAAGTAAAGAAAGGATCGTTCCATCCTCGCGTGACGAAATAATTTATTCGTCGTAATAATCATTACTCATATAACGAAGACCATGAAGAATTCTTTTAAAATAGCCAAGCTCCATCAAATCTCAGATTTCACCTTAAGTTTTACTTGAGTGGTGTCCTACAACGATGTCGCTAGTTGCATCACCGGAAGTATTTGCTATTCGAGTGCTGATCGCGCAGAGTTCGATGTTATCGATAATGCGTAACCATTAAAAAAATAGAAAAATGAGAAAAGAATTTTGATCGATTTCCGTAAAACTTAAATCGTAACATGATTATCCTCATACGAAGGAGGAATCCTTTTTGAATTTTTTTTCCTTTGACGGTTCCTATTTACAGGAGCGTCGGAGAGGACAGTGTCTCCACCTATGCTAGCCTTTCGATCCAAGAAGTTTACTTGGCGTCTTTACGACCAAATTTTCTGGGCTTGCCTTTCCTTTCATGCACATTTGGGGAGTTCTCTTTTGAAACGGAACTATGAGCTTGCGGTAATTTGCAAGCGTCTGGCGATGGGGTAGATGCTTTTTGAGGACTCTGCTTTTCAACTACCAATCCATTGGTAACTTCTGATGTTGAGATGGTCTCTACAACAACTATCGTTTTGACATTAGTCGGTACTCTTAATTAGATCGGTATTAGATTTTAAATAACAATTTTAAATAATAATTAATAATACTGATTCGAAATAAACTATCAAATGAGCTATTTCATTAGTAGGTAATATCACATAGTTCATTACTAGGAAGATTAAGAACTATTTCCACAGATTGCATGCTTGATGACACTATGACAGTAATAAAATTTGGAAGACTAAAAATTAAAATTAAAAATATAATTCATTTAATTCTAAAGATTATTTTATATAAATTTAATCAATTAAAATACCTGTAGGTGGTGGTGCCGAAACAGATGCAAAATTTATTTCTCCATTGATGAAGTCCTTGGTGATATTGCTTTTTGTTTTTTGTTCGGATTCTAAAACGAAAAAGAGTGCTCTGATTAGTACAATAATAAGATCTAATGTATTTTATTGCTATTTAAAATTTGTCAACTAATTTAATATTAATTGAACTACATGCTCACAGATATAAACCAAACTGTAAACGACAAAACAAATTGCCACTTAACTTGTCAAATCAAAATTCTTGGAATTCTTCTTGAAATACGAACACAGAGAAAAACGCTTAGGAGAAGCTATTTAATATGAGCTGGAACTATCCACGAATCGATTTACTTTGAATGCATATTTTCTGTGCACAGTGTACTGGGATTTTACAATCAAATCTCGTCACTATATTCCACGAATAGAGCAAAAATATGCTGAACAAAATAGATTCACATTTCCTCAAACTTTATCTTAAGAAATATAACATAAATATAATTAAAAATGTGAAATACTCTTCAACACTTTCATACAACAATTTTCCATAATTATTTTTTACAATTTACAATATTTTTATAATTTTTAATTGAAGAGTGATTTTACAGTATAAATTACATAATTTATTTTTTCAATTTTATGGTTTACAATCTAAACTCTATAACTCACAATTTATAGTCATATTTTAATATTTTGTTAAATTATTTTTAATATATAATATTATATGTATTACATTATAAACAAATTAAAAATTTAATATT